>NC_141914.1:34486009-34637524 GCF_057802395.1 Ceratotherium simum simum | reverse complement strand
TAAAATGAGGCAATTGGGCTAAACAAGCCTGAAGTAGAATATACTGAAGAGCAGAGTAGGAACCAAATGTTCATTAATTCATTTATTTAACAAATACTAAGTTCCTGCTCCTGCTGTGTATCAGGTAATGTGCCAGGCTCTGCAGAGAGAATGGTGAAGAAGAACAGATGTGAGCCTTGTCTATATGGAAATTTCAGTCAAGCGGGTGAGACAGCCATTAATTAAAGGATAAAAATAAAGATAAAATTGTAACTGTGATAATGCTATGAAGGTGAGAGAAATGGCTCCTTCAGAGTATAAGTAGAAAAATGTTGGGGAGTCTAAACAGCACATGTACTTTGTAGTTCAAAACAGCAAGCATATAGAAGGTGGCATGGGAGGGAGAGAGAGTGTCTAAGTATGTGCAGTGGAAGACGCATGTGAAAGGAAAGATGAGATTGGGGGTGGGGGCCAGGCAGGGCATGATCATAGAGAAGGAAAACGGTGTCACACAAACAAGAAAAGAGAGTGTTAAGAATTAAGAAGTAGGTAAGAACTTGATAGAAAGGACTGTGGTTTTGCTTATCTCCTTTCTCCCCCTTTCCCCACACACACAACAATTAGCCGAGAGCGTGGTACTGAGTGGTGCTTCGTGTATGCTTGTGCAGTGAATGCATTTTTCTTAACTATGCAACAAAGCAAGACTCAAGGGCTTAAATGAATTACACAAGGTCGCTTAATTTGTTGGCGGCCAGAGATAAGACTGAAATCCAACTTTAAAATCATACAGTTCTTTAAAACAGAATTGTTTTCATAACTGCCATCTCAGAACTTATTCATGAGCAACAATTTCAACTCCAAAAGGGGCCTGAAGAGGAAGGGATCATTAGAAAGACAGCATTTCAAGAGGCACACACATCCACACATGTGCGTGCACATGCACAGCCCCCTTCAAATCCTCATTAACATCATGCTACAACCATTTGCCTTGTCCACAAAGACAGAAGGGAAAGGACCTTGTCTGAGACAGTCTCTTTCTCCCCCAGTGCACTTTTTCTTCTCCTAAAGGGGCATTGGAGAGAAATGCTGTCTGGGAGGCTGACAGCTGGGCAGTCATCAGATTTACAGTGGCAGTAGAAGAGGTCAGAAGCTAAGTGGAAAACTGTGTAGATGTAAAACGTCCGCTTCCTTGAAATACTGTCTTCCTCTGTGAAATGGACGTAGGAAGTGATCTATCGTTTCTTGGTTCTCTTCGTCTAAGGAGTTTCAGCATTACCTTCTAAGCGTAAAACCTCCAAGCAGGATGCTTCAGACATTTGCCAGGCGCTGCTGGGCTGATGGCAGTTGGTCTGGTGAGGGACCTCTGAGTGCTTTTGCAAATAGAGCAAGAGGAGACTAGAGAACTTGCCTCGAGAGGTCTGAGTACAGCTAGGGCTCAGCCTGCCCCATTAGCCTTTGGCTTGAGCACCTGAATGATGGAAATGGATTTCACATCAGTGGCACTCATACTTGGAAGAATACAGTGCAACCTGATACCCATTCCATGTCCCTAGAACAGCCTATGCTTCCTGCACTTTTCAAGGTCAGAGAGGAAGCAGTGGCCTGATGGTCTAAAAATCTCCCCGATAGTGAGTTGTATTCAACTAAGTTATATACTCCAGTTGCCTGTATGGCACAATCTAACAATTTATTTTCTGTGGATTATATGTATGTATGTAATATGGACATCTGTGATAAGGGAGTGTTGATGTGCAGCTAGGGTGAGTCCATCCTAGCATGGAGATCTGTCTGCAGAAGACTGGAATGTCTGTGGTGTAGGTTGGCAGATGACTATTTGCAGTGGGGACCAAGATACCTGCTGGGAAGGAAGGTTTCTAAGGGACGAGAGTGAGTGGAGGCCTCTAACAAAGGTCTACAGAACATGGGCCTTGGGGGAAGGAGAGGGGTCATTCTCAGAGTATTGTATTCATATACCTCTGGTCTGCCTGCTTCCTCGACTCATGCCAGAGCTCAGGAAAATGGGTGCTCATAATAAATCTGTAACAGCGGTTTTATTAAAGTTGGTAAAGATTAGGAGCACCAGGCAGCTGGTGGGTTCCGTGGAACATCATCCTACATCATCCTACAAAACAGAGGGAGGCAGCACAAGGCAGCTGTAACGCTTTAAGGGTGAAACTATAAGTGGTGACTGCACCTTTGACAGCTACATGCACTTGAATTTGGGGCAGCAGCACGGCGATTTTGCCTCGTTCAGTTGCCAGAGTCAACAGAAGGAACTGGAGGGAGCAAAATGAAATATTCCAAATGATGCTGTGTACAGTAGCACACATGAGTCACCCCCCCTAGGCTGCTCAGAAATAATTTGAGAGAAGTTTATAGAAGATTGTAGATGTTCAAGTGTGGATAAGGACCAGGAAAGGACTGTTGGGGAACTAAAATCGTGTCCCCACACTTACTTCCAGGCTAGGGTGGTATACGGAAGACATGGGATTTGTTAGTATTATTAATACATGCAAAACTTTCAGAATGGTGCCTATCTTATAATAGTCAATAAATGTTAAATAATATTATAAAAATTTCTAATACTGACACATAAACATTGTAAATTGATTACTTTATCGAAAACTATAAAACATTATCTTTATTTAAGAATTATTTACCTTGTCTGCATGTAAAATTTTCATAAATATATATTTTTTTCACATATATATTGTTCATATATACATTCTCTAATTGTTAATTGTTTCTGGAATGCATGTTGTGTATCCTCCAACTAGAGTGAGAATCAGGGCTCCTTCGGATGATCTACTAGAAAGATCAGACATGTCATCTTGTATTCCCTTTTGAAAGACTGACTGAAGCTCATAAACTTTAAAAATTGATGAGCCTCACAGAATCCCAGCTCCCATGTGCCTCTGCCTGACATCTTTCCACCATTCTCCCTTTAATAATATTTAGGGAGAAGGGCAAGAAAGGATGGTTTTCATGTCAGCCATATGGTTGTCACCATTTGGGGGTATGGATATCCTTTTCACCAACATCTGCCCCTGGTTGGGAGGAATGAAGGGGGGTGTAAACCTTCCCAGTACATCAGACTTATTCTCTGCACATGTTTAGAAAGATTTCTAACATCTTTCCTTCTGTTTCACACATATCACCCAAAACAGGAGGAGACGATGGTATAGAAAGAGAACTTCACAAGGAGTAAGGTCTGAGTTATCACTCAAGAACCACCTTTTACTAACTTTGGCCACAGTCCCATCACTTAGTCTCTCAAAGCTTCAGTTTCTTCTCCTGTAAAATGAGGATAATGACACCGACCCCCACTACTTTACAGGATTGCTGTGAGGATCAAACTAAAGAGTGAATGTGCAAGTCCTTTGAAAACTATAGACCAATGCAAATAAGTCCTTTGAAAACTATAGATCAATGCAACTGTAAAATATCATTATTACTGTTAAAGAAGGTGTTTCCAGAACACTTGTTGATTGTCTGGGATTATTTGCTGCTTCCTCTCCTATGCCAGCGGCTCCTCCCTGGTTGTCTAGGTCTTCTGTCAGTCTGACCAGGCCAACATTTAAAATCTGATGACTGAGGCTCCATCCCTTGCACTCTCTCCTACAGCGGATGTCAAAACTGGGGCCAAGAATTCTGAAGTGTGGGACACATTCTCAGGGTTGGAAAGCCCAGTGCTTCCAAGAGTCTGGGGACCGGGATTTCTCTCTTTTCATTTCTGCCAGTTCCTTCCTACTATCCTGGCTAAGTGGGAAAAGGTCTCTGTTTCAATCCTGCCATTGTGTGATCCCAAATGAGTCACTTCCTAACGTGGTTGCCTCAGCTTCCTCAACTGGTCAACTGGCCTTCTACCTACATGCACCAGAGCAGCCCCACATTTACCCTTTTTTGCATAATCTTGGCTTTATGTAAGACTTCACAAAAATGATGCACAGCTAATTTCTCTAGATCATTTGGACTAGATCTTTTTTGTAAACCATAGCTGATCTCTGATACTCTTGGTTCTTACATGTGGATTCTATAATCCTTTCTTGGGAAAGTCATGTAACCAACTATAAAATGAGAGTATTCATACATTTTAAATTAACAGAGTTTTGAAGTAATGGCTGTGTAAGTACCCATGTGAAGGATTATTCTTGTGAATGGTTCTCCCATCATATGCTTAGAATGAATTTCAGTCTGACTGAATCTTGCCAAGAAATTCATAGGAAAAGCCCTGCTTTCCCTGCAAATATTAAGATGTGTCAACCTCAGAGGGTTGGGTAAGCTTTCTATTTCACTCAAAGTCTGGCATCAAATCCATTTAGCTTTGTGGGGCTTACCCATTAAAGACACTTGGCAGATTTCACTGGCTACTGTGGCAAAGGCATAGTCCATCCCAGAACAAGCAGAATTTGGGATAATGAGTAGAGGCTTCCTTATTGGTGTCCACACACAAGAAATGACTTATCTTCCAGGGAACAACCAAGTAAATAAAATACCAGCAAAGCCAGTATCCCACTGTGAATAGTTATGGGGGCCTTTTAGATTGTGTTTTGCATGAAGGGCCCAGGAGGCCATGAGGCCCACTCCTTTGCCTTTAGTCTAAACTTGACGTAGGATTCTCTTTAACAGTCTCCTGGAAATCATGGCCTAGGGACAGAATGAGATGCTGTTTGTATTAACCCAATGAATAGCAGTAATGCTGAAGGAAGAAGGCCAGGATCTTAAAAGTTACATCTGGGCTCATTCTCCTTGGGGCAGATACAAGCCCTTGCAAATGAACCAGCTATTGGTCTTTCCTTCAAGCTACAAAAGGCAAGTGAACACAGTCAGAATTATGGACTCTTAGCTTTGGAAAAGACCTAAGTGATCAAGCTGTTCAACATTTACTGGCAGCTGGAATCTGCTCTAAAGTATCTCTTCCAAATAGCTGTTGAGCCACTGCTTGATTATCTCCAGTGACAAGAAACTCACCCTCTGAGGCACTCTACTGTTGAACAGTTCTATAAAAAGTCATTTTTTAAATACTGAGCTATAATTCACTTGAATTTCTACCCACTGATTCTAGTTATAACTTCTGGTGCCACAGAGGAGAAATTGGTTGAACAAATCTGCCCCCTTCTCCCAATGGCAATCCTTCCTTGATTTGAGCATAATGAACATTCTCTCTTAGGAAAGGGAGTGAACTTTTCACTTAGCTCCTACCATATGCTAGCTCCTACGTTACCTCCCATCATCCTCACTATTATTGTATGGGATTGGAATTACCCAATGTTCATTAGCCCACTAAAGCTCAGAGAGATGGAATTCTATAGGGCCACCCTACTTGAAGGTGGAAGATCAGGAATTCAGGACCAGCTCTAGAAAACCCACGTACTTTCAATTATTTTCTGCTGCTTCCCAGCACAAAGGATCTTGGCAAGACCACTGGACTCTCCTTTTCACATTTCTTACCTTAAAACAAACATAGAAAACTAGAGAAGACACCTAGAATTAAATGGTGGTTATGACTGCCTATCTTCGTGCTAGAGATCCTCAAGTGTGAGGTTACCTCTGAAATCTGAAGGTCTAGAACTAGGCAGGAAACTCAGATACAAAACTGAGGCCAGCCCAGAGGGTTCTAGTTCAGAGCTGGGTTTCTGCTCTCCGAGGCAGCAATCATTGCTTAGCAATATATTCAAGAGACAGTTAAAAAATATCTCTTCCCCATTTACTGCTTTAGAAACAGAATCCACTGCCTAATTGAGAATCCTTTCTGCCTAATTACTCCATTCCCAATTTTTTTTAAGCAGCAGAGTTGCTGTGGAATTATGTACTGTATAATTTCATCATTTAGCAATATGTAAATCAGGAGAAGAAAGGAAGAGGGAGAGAGCGACAAGAGAGGGCTGATCATCCTTTTGAATTTCTCTGCAGAAGTGGACAGTAAGGTATGTGTCGACAAGGGAAGAGCTCCAGGCCACATGGCACAGCTGGGTGTGAGTTCCAGTTCCTCCACTGAATAGCTCTGTACTCTTAGGCAAAATCACATCGTCTTCCTGAGCCTCAGTTTCCCCTTCTGTCACATTGTACACATGTGTTCCTGGCACCCAGCCCAGCTCCTGGCACAGAGTAAAGTCTTGATAACTGCCTGGTAACTCTTTGGTGAATGAATGAATACCTGGTCTGCCTCCCTCACAGAGTTATTGGCAAGGTGAAGGGATATGATGAATATGAAAACATATAATAAACTAGAAAATGCTGATAATGTATAGAGTGCTTTAAGCACTAATGGAGAAAATACTGTTATAGCCAAAAATCAGAAAACACCTTTCTCTAGCCTTGTTTGTTGATAAAGTGGTCTGCTACTTTAGAAGTAAAGATAAAACAATGATGTCTGATGTGCTAGCATCTGTCACAGATGAAATCTCTTTCAATTCCCCTGTCTGTCCTGCCACCCTCTCCAGAGGAGAAAATGGTGGACTTGAGCTTGTCTTTTGTGGTCAGTTGAGGGAAACTCAAGTCCTGCACCTTGTGTCCCTTGGAGGCTCTTGGAGGGGGTCCTCCCCTGGGAGCACCACTCAGGTTCACCTATGGGCCTGGCCTGTTGGCAGGCCACCTGCTCAGGTAGAGGCAGCATGTGGCTAGGGGCAGAGATGTCACACTCACTCTTCAAGGGACAGTGGCTTCAATTCCTCTTGCTGTGAGGTTTGCTCTGAGGGACCTAGGATTGCACTCTTCTCCACTCCCTGACAGAGGGGCTCTTATTCCTTGTTGCCTCATCAATTCAGGCTTCCCCACCAGGTCATAGAAAATGCAGACCAGGCTCACTGCTTTCTAAAGCAGAAAATCCAGTTTGGCTTGCCCCCACATCTTCATAAGACACTGAGTAGTTGAGGTACAATGACTTAAAAATCTGGATTCAGGAGAACCAGGAAGTCACTTCCTCTTCTGGGCCTCAGTCTCTCCATTTCTTTGAAAAAGCTAAAAATAGATGAGGTCTAGGTATCTTCAACTTTCCACTGTAACACTCTCTCTCTGTGACCAGAATCCCTTGGCCTTACAACTCAGTGTTTCAGCACAGTTGGACTGATCTTGCATTGGCAGAGAGAAGAATTAAATGGCCCAGTGAACCCACCTGCTTACGCCAGCCTGGATGAGTCAGCAACTGCAGACTGGAGAGTTTGTCTTACGAACACAATTTTTCATGTAATGTAGGGCCTTACCTTACTGGTGGCTGAGATGCAGTGAGGTCTAATGGGAAAGCAGAGGGCTTGGGATCAAGAGAGCTGGAGCCTCTGCCAAAGCCAAGCTGTGTGACCCTGAGCAAATCACTTTACCCTTCTGAGCTTTGAGTTTTCTCACTTGTGAAATAAGATACCAATACCTTTCCCCACAAGAAGTTGTAGGATCAAGTGAGAAAATGCATTTTAAATTACCATCCTCAACAAAAACAAGGAATATTATTGATATAATTTCCAAGAGGCCTGAGAAAGGATTAGACCACCAACTATATATCAAAGAGCAAGCCATTATAATGGAAACTTAAACTTATATATCATTTTGGAATTTCCAAGGGCATCAGAGGTATACAGAATGAAATGTACAACTGTACAGTTAGGAGAAGCAGAACTTTCTTAGAAATCATCTCTTCCTACTCCTCAACCTTTCTCTGTCTTATGGGTAGTCAAACACTGAGAAAGTATTGAGTACCTAGAATATGGCAAACTCAAAATATGGGGCTGCTGATACAAACCAGCCAGGCAGAGTTCCTGCCCTCAATCTGTTTGTATTCTGGCAGGGGAAGCAGGAAGTAAGCCCACAAACAAACACACAATGATTTCATGTACTCTATTGGTGTTATAACAAATCAAAAATAAGGTGACGGGGGGTGAGGGGTACTTTTGTAGCTTGAATGGTCAGTGAAGGCCTCTATGAGAAGATGATAGTTATGGAAAAATTTGCTCAAGGTCACAGAGCTAATCAGAAATCAACCCAGGCAGGGGCCGGCCTGGTGGCTTAGCGGTTAAGTGCGCGCGCTCCGCTACTGGCGGCCCAGGTTCGGATCCCGGGAGTGTACCAATGCACTGCTTCTCCGGCCATGCTGAGACCGCGTCACACATACAGCAACTAGAAGGATGTGCAACTATGACGTGCAACCATCTACTGGGGCTTTGGGGGGAAAAAAAAAAGAGAGAAGGATTGGCAATAGATGTTAGCTCAGAACCGGTCTTCCTCAGCAAAAAGAGGAGGATTAGCATGGATGTCACCTCAGGGCTGATCTTCCTTACAAAAAAAAAAAAAAAAAGAAAAAATCAACCCGGGCAGGCCTAGCACCCAGGACTCGAGACCTCCTTTGCTGTACTCACTGACCCATGCTGGTTTTCCTCCTGAATCCTGAGTCCACATGTCTGCTCAGTTAGCCAAGATCTACCTGCTTCTGGCCCAGATCCTCTTTTCTCCAGGGTCTAAGATGCCTCACCTCTCCCACTCATGGGCCAACGCAGAGCTATCCTTAAGCTCTCATTGGTTCAACATAATCATATCCCGGGCATCATTACTCCAAGTCTCTCTGCTGTAAGTCACAAGTCATCAACATAACTGAGTTCAACAGTGGTTGACTGAGTTCCAGTTGTTGGAAAGGTATTCGTGGGAGGTCCCTTGGGAGTTTAGTAAGAACTGACCCCTGCCCACAAGAAGGTCACACAAAGTCTATTTAATAAAGTGTAGGAGAGAGAGGAAGGGATAACATAAGTGTTCAGCCAACTATTTTTATCCATTCATTCTACATTTGTGGAGCACCTAGAGTGTGCAAGCCATTATGTAAGGTGCTAGCATGCTCACAGAAATAGATCAGGCAGAATCTGCACTCTCAAGAAATTTTGAGTTTGGTGAGAAAGAGAGCCTTAAATACACAGATGATTATAATACAAAGTAATGGATACTACAGGCAGAGAATCATAAAAGAAATACAACCACTGGTAGGGAGAGAGCATTATTTCCTTTGAGGTGAACCATGGAAGGCTTCCCAAAGGAGGTAGCATTTGAGCTGCGGCTTGATGGGAAGGAAGAAAGAGCAATCTAAGTAGAAGGAGACGTAATAAGTCACGGAGGCGGGAAAGAGGAAGGAGAGTTTGGCTGGAACATGTATATACGGAGGAGAGTAAGCCCACCCCCTAGAGAGCTCTGTGTTCTTACCCACTCTTCTCTGCCTCTGCTCACAGGCCTGGGCCCCACACAGGCTGTCTTTGGTCACAGATACACAGGGGCACGCTTCTTGTTTCTTTGAAGACAACACCCACAACAGCTGCCTCGTTGTGTCATGTGGAAAAGTCATATCTGAGAATCACTAGCCTAGGGATAGTGCTGGGTCTTCTTGTCACCCTTCCTTCAATCTTAAGAACTGGAATTTCTGACATGTGATAACAATTCTCAGCAACTCATTTTAAAAACTTACGTTAGCTGTGACCCTTATACCAGACAAAGGGGCGGTAGCCAGATGTAAGGGGTCCCGATCTCTCAGTTAAGATCCAGTTCTGAAACTCCACCTACCTGTTAGCATCTCCACCTGGAAGTCCCACAGGCACCTTGGACTCCTAAACTGAACTCATCCTCTTTCTTCCCCAAATCTGCACTTTTTCCCATACACAATTTGGCTACTGGTTCATCTAATTAACAATGATACAAGGGTATCAATTCAAGTTATTGCATTTATATCTCTGTCTCTTTCGGGTTTCTCACCTTCTATATATAATTTGTTACCAAATCCTGACAAATTTACCTCTTCAGTGTCTCTAAATCTTCCCCTTTTCCAGCCCCATTGCCAATGGTTTAAGTCATCATCTATTGGTTTGGCTACCGCAATAACTTCAAATTGGTTGCCTTGCCTTTAGCCTGCTGCCTCTCTTGTACATCCTCCACGCTGTTACTAGAAAGATCTTTCAGAAGGATAGAACATTTCTCAAAAATGTTGGAGGTACCTGTTTATATAGGGAGCACAAATGGTTTCTGGTGGCGTTCACGGTCCTCCTCAGTTTGGCCTCGACAATATCATCAGCCTCTTCTCCCAGTGCTTCTCTGCGACATACACCTTATATTCCACTCTCATCAGATTATTTGTCACCTTTTTCTCTGTCATTTTGTCCTATAACATCCTGGTTTTCAAGATCAGTCCAAATGCCTCCTCCTTTGTGATGCCTTTCCTGATCTTTAAGCTTCTTGCTGGAATTCACCATGGCTTTCTTTGTACTCCTGAAGTTTCTAATTTTTCCTTCATGTGGTCAACAGAATAATGGCCCCCAACGATGCTCATGCTCTAATCCCCAGAACCTATGACTATGTTACCTTACATGGCAAAAGGAACTTTGCAGATGCGATTCCCTTAACGATCTTGAAATGGGAAAATTATCCTGGATTATCCAAGTGGACCCAGTGTCATCAAAAGGGTCCTTATAAAAAGGAGGCAGGAGGTTGGAGCAGAGAGAAGATGTTATACTGCTGGCTTTGAAGATGGGGGAGGGGGCCAGGAGCCGAGGAATGCGGGTGGGCCTCTAGAAGCTGGCAAAGGTAAGGAAAGTGATTCTTTCCCAGAGCCCCCAGAAGGAATGCAGCCCTATGAATCCATAAACTTCTGACCTCCAGAACTGTATGATGATAAGTTTGTATCATTTTAAGCCACAAAATTTGTGGCAATTTGTTAAAGCTGCAATAGGAAACTAATAAACTTTACTTAGCATTTATTTATTTTTTGTCTTGTACTATCTTGTCTTTCATAATATTGTAAACTCCTTGAAAGCAAGGACCAATCACAATAATTGTCTTATCCCCCGGGTGCCTAACACGGGGCTTCACACAAGTAGATGCCTAATATGCCTTTGAATTTAAATCAAATGCCTTCTTTTGGGTATCTGAATTTAAATCAAACCGTCTTTTGGGTGAAGTCCTAGAACGTGATTGAAACTGTTGTGCCTGTGAATCCAGGTGGGCTGGAACTGATACACAGGAATCATTTCAGGCGGTTGGTTTTTTATCAGTTAGTGATGCTGCCAGGCCTAATGGAGGGAAAGCATCTATGTGACATCGGTTAAGCAGTCCCCCTCAGTGATGCCTTTGGGCTCATGCTGCTATTTGGCCTTCTGTCATTTAGACTCCACATTGTTTTTGTTCTCACTGAACTTTCCAAGGGAATAAATATTAGTGGTCTAATAGGGAAAGACACACAGAGACCAAGTTTTTGGTGCGAAGAAGCACACTACCTCAGTTAAGAGTTGCATTCAGTGTATCCCCGGTTCTAGAGTCAGTCGCCTCTTGATGTATTCATCTATTCCTTTACACATACATGCATTCAACACGCATTAAACAAAACTACTCTGTGCCCGGCAGTGTAATAGGCACCAAGGACACAGAAAAGAAAAAGATAAAGTCTTAGACACCAAGGAGCTTGCATCAGCAGAAGGAGGGGATAGACAGGACAGAGACATAAGCGTGACCTTTAAGAGCGATGTTAGAGGTGTGTGTATATGCAGCCGCTTATCAATTCTTTCCCTTCTTTATTGGTTCTGTGGCTTCTGTCACGTAGGTGAGGCCAAGGCAACTGTGAATATTGTCCACTCAAGGCCCACAGACTGGAACAGACCTTTTAAAAGTGTCCCTCTTAAGTCACATTCCACATACACAGCTGCATCTCCAGGATTCTTGACTCGTTCAACAGTATAGCCTCTCAGTGTCATCTTGCCCAGAAAGATGAACAATGTGCATCCCTTCCAAAGGGAAATCAGCATTCCTCTTCACTGGGCCTTAGCAGGTCCAAATTATTAAACTTTCTCCTCCACTCTCTCGTCCCCAAACCCTGGCTGCTCTGCCCCTCATTTATCATGTGATTTGAGCAATCCAATCCTTGACTCTGGGCCTCAGTTTCTTCTTCTGTAAAGTGGGCATGGTTGCCATCCTGCCCTGCCCACCTCTTACAGGTTTGGTAAAAAGCAAATGCAATAATGAACAGTAAAGAATGTTGCAGACCAAAAACTATTTATGTCTGTTAGCTGTCCTTAAAGTAATAGTAGTTATTTTAATATAATATTTATACTTATAATTATTGCTGCTATTCTTATTTTTATCACTATTATTATTGTTAGCTGCTTCCAAGAATCAGGCAGCTGTCGTTGCCAAGTGCCTCAATCACCACTTAACCAAAAATAGACTAAATTAGAACGCATTTGAAGCCCCCTTCTGTAAAAAGCTATGGCCCTGCTTTTAGCTGCATTTTTCACTGCTTTTTTCTCTCCCTCAGGATCACTATAGCCAGATGTTATGAAAGTGTTCATAGGCAGAGGGGATGACCCAGTCCTGAGCCTCCCCTAGGCATGGTCCTCTCTCTTCCATCCATGTGGAGGATGTGCCTTGGGCCCACAGATGACGAGGATTTTCCAGAAGCACCTCCTCATGCCCATGGCATCCAATCTTACCTGCATTGCAGACCTTGCTGACTTTAGTGCCTGCCACACAGCTTTGCCTTAGTACTTTTGGCAGGGCAGATCCAGACACATTTACCTTCTCATCACCTGGGGAAGCAGAGGGAGCCAAGGATGGGGCTTCATGGTATTGTGTGACTTTCAGAAGGGAAAGGCACACAATAGTCTCTTCTCTTCACTGAGATCTCCGATTGCAGCTGGTTCAAGATGCTTTTGCTCCTCCTGGTTAATTACAAGTCCCAGATTGGTCTCTTGAATGACTTCCATCTCCCTTGTTGATGAACTACAATCAAGGAAGTCACACAGTTATTTGCAATGCTGCAGCTTAGCAACAAGGGCTCTCTGTTATTCACCACTGGAACTCAGTCCACAAAAGGCAGCTAACTAGAGTGTGGGTACTCTCAGGATGAGCGATAAGATAACTACAGTCATGCACTACATAACAATGTTTTGGTCAAGGACGGACCACATAAACAGCAGTGGTCCCCTAAGATTGCTACCATATAGCCTAGGTGTGTAGCAGGCTATACCACCTAGGTTTGTGTAAGGACACACTATGGTAGTCACATAACAATGAAATCACCTAATGATGCACCTCTCAGAAGATATCCCCCTTGTTAAGTGGTGCGTGGCTCAAGGGGACTGGGGTATGGCAGTTCATTTCTCTTTTCTCTGTGTCTTCCGTAAAATGGGCATATGTGACGTTCTAAACAGCGAAAATGGAATTATATATGTGTCAATAAATAAATAGAAAATGCCATACAACAATTAGGTAATATTAAAAGACTCTGTTCTAGAAGATTTTAGGGTTTGAAATAAGGCAGACACTTATTCATTATGGAACCCTCCTCCTCTCTGTCCCTAGAATCGTGGAGCACTGGGTGGGCAGCAACCGGAGTTGTTGTAAAGAGCAAATTAAGATAATGGATGTGGAACACGTGCTTGGGTTCCAAGAGCTTGGTTCTAATCGTACTTCACCACTTATTCATTGTGTCACCTTGCCCAAATGCTCCCCTGTCTGAGCCTCAGTTTCATCATCTGAAAAAGGCTCTGCTACTAAAACGAAACAAAAGCAAATAAACAAATACTAGTGAGAAAACCATTGAACTACATTATTTCTAAAGTCCTCTCCAGCCATGTAACAGAATAACTTGAATTAAAAGTTTCAATGAAATTGATAGGTTCAATACAAAATTCCATCCTAAAGTTAAGTCATGTCACTGCCAGTTAGTACACAGTTTGAGCAAATCTGTGCAGGGAACCATACTGGTCAGTTCCTGATTTTAGAAGCTCAGTTCCCAGCTTCACACCTTAGCCCCCTACAAAGGTCAGAGGACAGATCAGGAGACCTGGCCATGAGCTCCAAGTGTAACCCTGAGTGAGACTGGGCCTTTTATTTTCTTCTCCATCAAACCAAAGGGTGTGGACTCAATGTT
This sequence comes from Ceratotherium simum simum, assembly GCF_057802395.1. Lineage (NCBI taxonomy): Eukaryota > Metazoa > Chordata > Mammalia > Perissodactyla > Rhinocerotidae > Ceratotherium > Ceratotherium simum. The sequence continues at coordinate 34,623,663 of NC_141914.1, read as the reverse complement.
CTCTGAGGGAGTTTTCAGTTTAAAAGCTTATGAATCTAACTTCTTCGAGTCTCACTTCTAACGAGTCCCGGGTGCAGGGAATCGGGCTGGCCTCCTGTGTGCACTGAGACGCGCCTTGTTAGAGCAGATGGAGTGTGTCTATCATGGTGGCGGCGTAACCAGTCTGGTCACTTCAGATGTCTCTCCAATTAACACTCATGGCGGCGGCCAACTGCTCAGGCAGCAGAACATGCTGGTGGAGAAGATGGTGGGACAGCCTGGGCCGGCTGCCACACCTATTATCCAAGCCTGGGAGTGGGAGGGGCCAGCCAGACTTCGGAGTGTGTGGGAGGTGGGAGGAGGGGTGGGTAAAAATGGGAGGTGAAATGCGTGCAGGGAGATTTTAGCAGTAGAGTCCTAGAAAGTTAGAAATGGAAAATGCTCGTCTAGTCATGGCCCTCACTATATACTGTGATCTCAGTTCCCTCTCCTCCATTCCCGGTGTGCCTGACATGTCTTGCGACACCATCACCTCTTGCTCTTGCTTCCTGAGCCATCTCCCTGCCTTCCATTTCTTTTCCTCTCCTACCATCCCCTACAAGACAGCCAGAGTGAGATTTCTAAAATTCAAATGTGATTATGTTATTTCCCGCATTGCAGTGTTTCCCCAGTGCCTTCAGGAAAAAAATTAAAAAAATAAATCCCATACCCTGACATGCACACAGCCTGATGTACTCAGGTCTCTGGAGGTCTGATTTACCTAATCCTTTACTTCCTCTTCCCTTCTCACCCCACAATGTCATTGGGGAATGACTTGAAATTCTTCAACCCACCAAACTCTCTCCTTTCCGTGTTCTTCTCTCTGCCTCCCTTCTCCTCTTTGTCTGGTGATCAGCCTTTGAATTTCACCTTAGCTGTCACCTCTCTGGGACACACTCTAGGACCACCCTCTCTGTATCTCATAATAGCCGGGTAACTGCTATCAAAGCATTTACCACACTGCCAGGTGATTGTCTTTGGACGTGTCACTCTCCTTCACTACGCTGTGAGCTTTCAGAGGAATGAGAATGTGTCTGATCCATTTCCTTTATAGAGGCAAAACTAACTTTGACATTGGATACTCTACTGATCTCCAGAGTTAAATTTGCCCAGTGTGGCTTTTTTGCCATTCCTTGAGACGTGACCTTGGTCAAGGAGAACCACTTCACCAGAGAGCAGGCATGTGGCAAGTGTCGGTTGATGAGTGAAGGATCCCCCTCATTTCACAGACCAGGAAACCGGCCTGCAAAGAGGAAGTGATTCACCTGAGCTCATATAGAAAGAGGGTCAGCCAGTGCTGGCTCTAGGGAATTCTTCTCTTGACTCCTCATCCAGTGCTCATTCCACTGTCCTACACTCTCAGAGTGTTTCAACTCATCCTCCTCTTGTGTGAGAGAGCAGCAGAGTGCTCTCATTGGATGGTGTGTGAGCACATCAAGGAAATCCTTAGTTCAATCTGGATTTGCCGTATCTCCAAGGTCTTGCAGAATTCATGGACTTGTGGGCTGGGTATTGAGAGATGTGCAGCAACACAGTCAGGTTGGAAAACGGTAGAGTAAAACCATTTAAAATACATCAGGAGGCCCAGAGTCTTGGCAAGAGTGAGAAGTGTTTAGAGTAAAAAGCAATAGCAATTATGAACCTTATGTGCTGATTCAGGTATGGATGTTATCTGTGGGTCTCACCAGCCAGGCAATGGCGTAGGGCTGCCCAAAGCCTTCATTTCCCAGGCACATAGAAAATCCCTGCCTATGTTGTTCTTGGGAGGGAAGGTTTGGCTTTGAGCAGTTTTTCCTGAAAAATCAAAACAACTCCTCAGAGTGGGCCCAGCTTCCAGGGGCAGCCTGGGAGCTGGGCGCGCTTCCCTCAGTCTGGGTGTTAGTGTGCTGGTTTCTGGAGTGGAGAAGGGCATCTGAAGGTCACACAGCAGGGAATGCAAACCTCTGAGCCTGATTTACAGCTCTGGGCCTCAGATTTCCCCCCCCCAGCCCACATAACCCCCCAGCTTCCTCTGCAAGCCAGCGCTCTGCAGAGCTGGGAAATGAGATCTAACCAGTGGCTTTTTCTGGGCGTACGTATGGATTCTTCTCTGAGAGGATGGCAGGAAGGAACAGAAGTGGTTCTTGAAAATGTGGGCAGGAGAGCATCACCGTGAGTCAGAGAACAACGGGACTGAAGCAGCTTGGACATCATCTCGTCCAGCATTCTTCTTTGTTTTTTCTTCTTTCTCTCCTTTTTTTCTATTCTTTTCACACATGAGGTCCTAAGACCCACGGAGGTGATGGGATTTATTAAAAGTCACACAGGGATTTAGAGATGGAGTTGGGCTCTACAGAGCCCCTCCTGGCTCTCGAGCCTCCTTCCAGTAACCTGTAGCAGGTTCCATGTAGGCTTTGTGAAAGCACAACCGGGCCCTAGGTTCTGCAGTGGGAAATTCTTGTTCTTATTAGGGAGAAAGTCAGTTAGAATTGAAGAAGCCCTAGGTCAGGAGCTCTGGGAAATAAGGACCAGGTCAGCCTGGCTGCTCGTCTCCTTTGGCCCTGGTGCTACAATTCCTCTGTCGGCACATAGAACCTGAGTCTAGTCCTACTGCTCCTCTGCCTGAGGCCCTGCCTTTATAAAGTCTTGGAATGGGATCTTATTGCTAACATCCTTGACTTCATTCTCCTGTTCCCAACCCTAATAGGACACAGCCTGCCCCCGAGCCTGGCCCAGGTGTGGGAGTGTGTACCTGCTCCTAGGTACCCAAGCCCCAATCACTACCTGCATCTCTGTTCCTTGCTTGTCCCCAACCACACTGCTATGTGCTACTCACCACCCAGGACCCTCCTAGGACCTTCCCGTCTTAGCACCTGGCCAGGAAGCCTTCTCTCTTTGCCTAGACTTATGTTCTCCTGACAAGTTGCTTGTGCCCACAAGCCTGGGCTTTCCATAGCCTTTAGGGGAGTGGATGTAAAGGTGGAAGGGGCTGACTGAACTTGAACCTTCCAGGCCCTCCCAGTCTGGCCAGGATAGCCACTATAGACCACACTCTCACAACCTAGTCCTTCTACCTGTGAGCTCCTGGATTTGTGCCAGAAGTATTTGGCAAGACTCTCTCCAGCAATGGCCTCTCCTGCTTGACCCACGAAAGTTCAGAATGAGAGACCCATGGGCTTATTCCAGAGACTTTAGGGAAGGAGGTGGCTCGTGCAGCCCTCCAACCAAGCCCAATCATGTTCCCGACATTATCAAGCCCTTTCCCTTTTGCTGGGTACAAGAAGATACACAAATTCTCTCTGAACCAGCTCTGGTTCAGGCTGGTGCCCAGAACCTTCAAGACACCTTGGACTCTGAGGCCTGTAATTCTGTGACTTCCCCTTTTGCTGCTCCAAACCCATGGCCTTCACCCTGCTAAGGGGCAGTTCCTGCCCATTTCCAGCCCCAGAGATCCCTTTCATACCCTGCCTACACAGGCCAGTCAGGATCCTTGCCTGCCTTGGCTGCATCCAGCTGCCCTTTCAGAATGCAGGCATCAGAATTAGATCCCTACAGGCCATTGCCACAGGCTGGGGAAGCTAACTTGAAGGCCTAGAAGCTGAAGTGGCCTATGCAGTAGCTTCTACCCATCTTCCTCCACAGCAGCCCTGAGGTGGCCTCCTCATACCCTCAGCCCTCCTGGATCCCCTCCCCGACAGTGCCTGGCTCCCGGCAATGAGTCCAGGCCTGCATGCTTTTCTGCCTCTCAGGACCAGAATTAGGCTGGCCTATGTACCCAACTCTCCTAGAGCCGCAGAGCCTGACTCCCCCAAACCCTGACCAGGAAACCCCAGGCCATGGTCAGAGAGGCCCCCTGAGGCCCACATTCCTCCCTGTGGCCCAGAGAGGGAGCTGGAGGGCCCAGGGGGTGCCCTGAAGCATAGCTGTAAGACGTGGAGCTGCCTGGGGAGAGAGGGAGCAGAGCTGCCTGTTAGGCCTGTGGGAGCACTCACACTCACCACCGCAGAGCAGGTGAACAGAGCAGTGGGATCTGGGATCCCAGCCTTGGCTCCACAACTTCTTTCAGAACCAGAGATTTAGTTAAATTCCTGGCTTAAGGGTGCCCTAGAGCCAGTATCCCCTAATTTTGAACTGGAACCTGTATCATCAAGGGCTGAGGTAGATAGAACAAACTCTGAGACAAAGATCACAAGGCTTCCCGAGATTGTTAGAGAATGTAACAGTTGTCCCGCCTTCAGGATGACAGCCCTCTCTCCTGAGTCCTGTCTTGACCAGAGACCAAGAGACTCCTTCTGGAACATATTGTAGGTGTCCCCAGATGCCTACAGGGAACCAGGATGTTCTCAGATGAGGCCATGACTGGCTGGAAACCTACACAGGCCGTGCCCACTCAGCCTGAGTGAGATGGAGGTGGGCGTGCCACCTGGAGAAGGTCCCCTGCCATAGGGAGACCGCTGTAGATTTGTCATGAGTTTGACAGTGCCCTGCAAGGGCCTCCTAGAGCGGAGAAACCAACAAGGAACAGACCTGAGAAAGCAAAGCTTCTTAACATCTCCCTCCAGGTTGGCAGCACTATTATTACTGGCTTAGAGAAGCCCCACCTGGAAGCCTCTAGAACCTCCCTGGAGAGTAGGTGCTCTACAGGGAGAGGGGATGGTGATGTGTCCACCCACCTCTGGCCCAGTCTAGCCTGGAGCTCAGGTTCTGACACCCTACAAGTTGGTTACCTGGCCCCACATCCGGTCACCAGAAAGCCCAGGATCTCAGACGGAGAAGATCTGGGCCTTGAACTCTGTGTAGGCTTGCGTAACTCACTTCATCTTCCCTCACCTCAGTCCTCATCTTGAAAATGGGAAGATAATAGCACCTGCCTCACAGGGATGTTGGGACTTAGCTAAACGCGTGAAACTCCCCCAGAAACAGTAGGCCCTCAATGCCTATTTTCTGAATCTGGCTCTGAAAGGTTAAGTCTGGGGAGAAAGCACAGGGTTCAGAGAGTCAGCATGACTGTCCTCCGGGGTCCTGTGGGGGTGCCTGGAGAGTAGTGCATGGGCTCTTGTAGGTTTGCTTTTAAAGATTACATCTATATGATGCATTCTATTCTAGAGCAATGTGCTGGATTTTAACAACTGGGACAGGAGGCAGGAGGCCAGAATTCCTCCCATAGGTCTGCCTCAAAGCTGCTGAGTTAGCCGCTTTGTGACTCAAAAGTTCCAGCCCAGGGAAAAAAAACAATTTCTCCTTCTCTTTCCAGCCCAATGTATGATAACAAAAATCTTTCAAAATATGCAGAGCCTTATAGCTCCCCAATCTTTTTAACATCCTCCTATTGTCACAACCACCCTATGAGGCTGGCAAGGCAGGATTTTGTCCTCATCTTGTGGGGGTGCAGCCTGTAGTCCAGAGAAGTGACTTGGTCAGAGACCCACAGCCGTTTGGCGGCAGAGGGGGGCCCAGAGCACACATTTCCTTCCTTCCACCCACTGCTCTCTGTTGCTCTTCTTTAGTTTCAGACTTAAACGTTTATTTGGAGCTTAATTGCTTAAGTTGTGTCCTGACCAGTATGGTATGCCATCCTCACTCAGCCTCAGTGTCAGGCTAATCAGCTGTCATGTGGACATGTCCTGGGATCTTTCTGTTAGACTAGCCCAGAGGGACTCCTCCTCCACTGTCTGCACAGGCGGGGCTGCCCAGGGCTAGAGAGGCCTGAGATTCAGCCTGGGCAGCAGGAGATGGGGGCAGGGTGGTTTGGGGCTCTGGTGTACTCTGGGTACAGGTTTATGAGAGAATTGGTGGGGACAGGGTTTAGCAAAGCATTCTGAAAGCAACAGTGTTGAGCGTGTTAAAGGGCTACCTGCCCCCTCTTGGCATTTGTTTATTTCTTCCATTTGGCTGTAAGAAGGAGAATGGAAGGAAGGGCTCTTGCTATAGACTTTTGGTCCTTTGTTCATGCAACCCAGAAACCACAAGTCACAAAGAATATAAACGGACTGATTTGTAAAGTATATTTAATGTTTGAATTTTTATTAAAGTAAGATAGCCACGTAGTTGAAACAGGTGCGGACATAGGGCCTATGCGCTCCCCAGTGGGTGGTTCTCAGTTTTCAGGTGGGGAGGGTTCAGTTTGCAGGTAGAAAGGCCAAGAAAAGGCTGCAGTTTGGATTAGGTTGACTTCTCCCCCAAGTCAAATACTCCAGAAGACAGGAACAGTCTCCTGCTTCAGGCTCTTCCCACCGTGAGTCATTTTACTCCTGGGCAATGACTTCTAACCATCCTTGCTCTAGTTTTTATTGTGATTACCTCCACAACTCTAAATAATATGCTTATTAATATTATTATTTCTTGTTTTATTTGCTTTCTTCAACAATAAATATGTATTGGGCACCTCCTGTGTGCCAAGCTCTGTTCTAGGCAACCAGGGAGCTTATACTGTGAATTAATGTTTTACTAAAATAGATGAAGATTTAGCTCACTCAGAACAACCCCTCCTCTGAGTACAGTTATGTCACCAATTTCATTTTGAAAGAAGATATTTGAATGAATGAGGTAGTTTATCATGCAGGGTGAAGGTGACAGGGAGAAGGCACAGTATAGAGAGTTAGGACATAGGTTATTTATTTCCTGAAGGCAGGGGACTTAGATAAAAACATTGAAAGTAAGCCTCTGACATGTCATCAGAGAACCACGGAGACTGAAACACCCTGGGGTGAGCAATTCCATTGCACTGAGACACCTGAAGTGTGTGCCACCAAGTGGCTGGTGTGGCACAAACATACACACAAGCCTCTGACAAGGACCCCGGGGTCTAGAGAGGAAGTTGCTCACCTGAAAGCCTTACCCTCAGGAGGTTCCTGAGACCCTCGGCAATGTGTCTTAGTCCGTTCAGGCTGCTATAACAAACATACCATAGACTGGGTGGCTTAAACAACAAACATTTCTTTCTCACAGTTCTGGAGGCTGGGAAGTCCAAGATCAAGGCGCTGGCAGATTTGGTGTCTGGTGAGGGCATGCTTCATGGTTCACAGAGAGCTGTCTTCTCACTGTGTCCTCATGTGGCAGAAGGGACTAGGGAGCTCTCTGAGGCTTCTTTGATAAGGGCACTAATCCCATTCATGAGGGCTCCACACTCATGACCTAATCACCTCCTAAGGACCCACCTCTAAATACCATCACATTGTGGATTAGGTTTAAACGAATGAATTTGGGGTGACTCAAACATTCAGTCTATATCACAATGCCTGGGAGAAGAGGACCCAGGATATAGTCAGGGGTCCTGAGTTTGAGACCCAACTCTAGCACTAAATAATTCTTCGTCCCTCTGCCTGCCTAGAACTTGGTTTTCTTACTGTAACTTGACAATGATCCAGCTTTTCTGTGCTGGTATGAGGATAAAATCACATGTTGATGTACCAATTGTAAAGTGCTATAGAGTGAATTCTTATCATTAGGGAGTATGTGCAAAGAATGCCTGAATGAGTCTATAAATACAATTTCATTGTGCATTATTAATTTTCCTTTCTAAAAATCAATGACTCCTGCCACTAATTTATCAGTGTAACTATTTTTATTCATACTCTGGATAATAAGAGAAATCATAATTGTGCTTTCTGGTGGAATGACTCCTTTAGTTAAGTCGATCTATGGATGCTTAAAGCTGAGTTTTCCCTCTGGTTCTCAGAGGCTGATGGCCTGTGCTGTGTTACAGTCACTGTGGGAAGAGTTCACTGGCTACTTTAGCCTTTGGGGGTGGGATCTCAACTTAATACATAGTTACACAGTGATTCCAATCTCCTGTGTGAGAAGCTCAATTCAAGTACTAAATCGAAATTTATTGAAAGCCTCTTTTCACCAGGAATTATACTGATGAAGGACCATAGGGGTGTTCAGGGATGGATGTGACCTTCACCCTGCCTATTCAGGGCTCACTCTAGTGGAAGGAGCAGGCACACACACAAAATATAATGCAAGATGATCAGTGATTGATTCTAAAAAGGAGGTATAAGTCTATGCAGTGAAAAAGTCAAGCAAGAAAAGATTAATTCTGAATTGGGGGTATCTGGGACATAACATGTGGGGAAGGTGCAGTTTAAATAGCTTTGAAAACTTACTAGAACATTGGCAGAGTGAAAGGGAGAGGGACTCCCCTGAGCAAAGGCCCAGGGGAGAGAGGGCTCAGAAAGTGACTGGCGAAGAGCAGGGTTTGAAGCTGGTGGAATTGAGTGTTGCAGAAGTCGTCTGAAGCCAGACAAGGGTGGGGGACCCTTGAAGTCCAGCTGAAGCTTGGTTTTATTCTATAGACAACAGCACCTTTGGAGGCATCAGAGTAGATCAGAGCAGAGTGCAGCTTTCGTGAGAAAAGTGAATCAGCCATCAGCAAATGCCAACACGGTGCTTTGCTTTCCTGCTCCACAGTGGGGTGGTTTTGGGAAAGGCAAGGCTGAGCAAAGGCTTCTGGAACGGATCTGACTGGCGCCTCCCAGAAACCGCTCATGACCTTCTTCTGTAAATACCCAATTACCTGTTCATTTCCCCAATTACCTCATCAGTGAAATCAAATCAATCACTGTTAATTCTAACTTTAATAAACATTCTTCAGTTTACATATATGATGCTCTTCCTCAAACCATAAATAACTGCATGTGTGAACTTTGCAAAGGTAGTTTAGGTGGGGAAAGAATAACATTCCCTAACAAGCTTGTCAGAAGCTGAATCATTACAAATGACAGGAAAGCATATTTGTGAAATGGAAAAAACAATGAATTAGAATATATATTTTCCAGAAAGCCATTCCATATTAATAAGAGGAAAAAAGCCTATGAATCAAACCTCAGAATAAGCCTGAAAGGACCCTTGTGGGTTAACATCCATAATCATAGGAAGCGCTATAGTATGGTGGGTAAATGCTACGCTTTGAGTGTCAGACCGCCTGCGTCGGGTCCTGATTCTGCCCCTCTGAGCTCCATGACTTCAGGGAAGGACTTCATCTCCATGAGCTTCAGCTCTCCCACCTATGACACGTGGATGAAAACAGTTGCTGTGAAGACTAAGTGAGTCAATATAAGTAAAGGTCCTAGATCAATGCCTCCTATATTATAAATGCTATATAAACATTAGCTCTTACTACTGTTATTATTATTATTACTTCTTTTCTCTGCTCCTGTGAGGAAGGAAGGAAACCCATATGTTTGGGGACTTACTAGGTGACAGACACTTTCATAGTTATTACCTCATTTAATTTAACATTGGCAACTCTTTTCATACATTGCTGTTATTAGCCACATTATGTGGATAAGGACATTGTGAGAATTTAGGTGACCTTGTTGGGGTCACCCAGCCAAGAAGAGGCTCACTGAGCCTGGGACCCAGGACAATCTGGACCCAAGCTCCCATCCATCAGAATGAAGTTGCTTATTTTCAGAATGTTCTAGGCAAGGTTGGTTGATCCAGTTTTCTCTGAATAGCTTGGCTATGCTTTGTTATGGATTATTAATGGTGGGAATGTCTGTTTTCTTTTCCTGTCTTACTTGCTCTAACATAAGCAGCACAAGCAGCTCTCACAGGCTGGAGGTGCTGAGTAGCCATAGATCTGTCACTTTCATTGTAGACAGAGACAGAGAGAGAGCAGCCCAAGAAGGCAAGTGACAGCCTCTTACCATACTTCATGACCCTCAGGGAAAATGGAGTGGTCATTGAGGCAGAAGAAAATCCACCTGACAGGTTTAGTCAGTGCATGATTACAATCTCTGATGTGTGGAGAGTTGAAGAGCACAAAATCCTTTCCCATGTACACATATGATCTATTCTTCATAACAACCTGAGAATGCTCAGGCAAGGATTGTCCTCTTGTTTTGATACTTGGCTCAGGGGAACCAAGAAGCCTGTAAGTGGCAGCATGGGTTTTTGAACTTGGGCTTTTCCCATCCAGATTTGCTGCCTCCCATCGTAAGGAAAAGAATATCAACATCAAAGGTTAGATAAATAATTTTGAAATGAGGCAAAAATGATAGGCATCCTTTAGAGAGGTGGAGAAGAGTGCTATGGTCCTGTCCTAGGGCCATTTGCCTTGCAGTAATGTTCTTGTTCCCATAGAAAGGCTCAAGCTAAACATTTTGGGGATTGAAAGAACAAATGACTTGTGCTGATTGTCACCACTAGGCAGAATCCCCCTTCACTTCCAGAGGTAGCCAATTCTCCAGGGGGTTGGAGTATGGGCCAGGGTTCAAAATCACTCATATCTGACAACAAATCCCTTTCTTTCTTATACTTCTTCGACTCAAGTAGGAAGCAATTCTAGGAACTTCTGACCCTGTGTCCTTGTCAGTAGTAATTTAAAAGCTTCATTCTTGGCAGATCTGTGAGGGGCTACTTCTGCCGCAGCAGGTCTCCCGAAGGAAGCAGCTTGTTGAGTTCTCATCCTGCCTTTGTTTTTCTCTTTCAAGGAAAAACTCCTTGAGAGCTGAGTATGTCTGCATTAGTCTGGCCTCACCCATCTCTACACCTGACCCTGGATGACTGGTGAGAAACAATGTTCTCTCTGTCGATCATCATGACCAATGCACTGTGTGGTACCCCTCACCTTAGGAAATTCCTTCACACCAGTCTGGCACTTGGCTGGGTTTTCTCATTATTTAAGTTTGGAAACGCTTAGGGGTGTAATCTTTCTATCAGTCAGAGCTAAGATTTCTACTATTGGGAGAATTTTTTCTAGCTCTGTGTGGGTTTATTTTTTCCCCCAAGTCCATCATACTCTTGATGAGGATGCAGGGTTCAACGTGGCCAAGGGGGAATTTAGCTTTGGCTGCTTGGAATGTAGGATGGGGGAGAATGAAGGTAGGGTGAGCTCAGGCTACATGCACAGGTTGGAAGGGTACAGCAGAAGGAGAGATAGTCAAGAAGGTCGTCAAGGCAGAAAGGTGATTTTCCAGGATCTAAGAGCAATGCCTACATTTGTGCCAACAATGAAATGATGTGTAGGGTGTGCCTCTGCTGTCCAGAATCCAGCAAAGGAGGCAGAAACAGGGTACTAGTAGCCTAGAGAATTCTGGAATCCCTCTTATCGAGTCATTATCTGAGGCTCAGGCTGAGCTGCTGTGCAGGAAAAATGGAGGCGGTGTGTCCCAGGGAGTTGTCATCTAAGGCTCACCAACTCCAGCACCCACTCTCGTCAAGTGTCGCCTAAATCCACGTCTTAGTCCTGATTTCCTTCTTTTGCCTGGGTAGTTCCCACTGACGGCTCTTCAACACCTCAAACACCAGATATCCATATCAGAGTCTCTGACTTCATTTCCAACTCCTCCTCCTTTTGCTGTGTTTGCAATCTCTGCTCACATCTCCACTCCCTTCACCCACTCTCCTAGGTAGAAACTCGAGGGTCATTGCTGAATCTCCTTCTCCCTTCTCCTCACATACAATTCCATTCAATCCTTCTACAGCCATGTCTTTGATCTTTTCATTCCTACTAGAGCTGCCCTGGTCAGACCCCATCACTTTTCCATGGATCACTTTAGCAGCCTCCTAATAGTCTCTTTCTCTCCAGTTTCTCTTTCCACCAATCAATCCTTCATAGACCTTCTTGAGCCACTTTTCTAAGTCCCGGCTCTGGTAATTTTATTTCTTTTCTTCAAAAACCACTGATGGTTCCCACTGCTATCCTTTAGCATATCATTTGTGGTGAACACTGGTCTGCTCCTAGTGATCATTTCAGCCACTCCTATCTGTACTTTTCCTTGTCTTTGCTTCTGGTTATGCTGATCCATCCTCCTGGAATTCTCTTCTCATATATTGTCTTTGTCAGAATCTTTTTCAAAGTCCTGCCCAAATCCTACTTCTTTTGTAAAAAGGTATTCATGTATTCCATGAAAAACTTAAAACTCTACACTCCTGGGCATCAGACACTGTGCTAGGTGTTGGTGAGATAGCCATGAACAAGATAGACTGTTGCTCTTAGTCTATTGCAGGAGTAGACTTTACACAAGTAAACATATAAAAAATATTAATAGTAATTGTGCTGTATGTTTTGAAGAAAAAGAACATGGTGCCATGAGGCAGAACGATGCAGGGGGGAGGGGGAAAGAGGGTATTAATTTACATCTATGAAGTCAGGGAAGGCTTTTCTGGAAGTGATGTTAGGAAGATGAATAGGATTTAGGCAGAGAGTACCAATGGGGAAATGGGTATGTGAGGGCCCTGCAGCAGAAAGGAAAGAGCTTTGCCAATCCCTAGGATTAGAATTAACTGCTCTATCTCCTCTGTGCTCACAGAGCCCTTGGCACCTTGGTGATCACTGCTCCGTATTAAAGACAATTGCACAGTTTTATGTCAACTACTAATCCCAGGATTCAGTTTGGGTAAGGATCATGTGTTACTCATTTCATTCAACAATTCATTGGTCCAACAAGTATTTCTGCACACCTAGTAGGTAGGTACCAGAGACAGAAGTAGGCAGCAGATATACAGTGGTGAGCGAGGTACCCCCGTGCCTCTTTTTTTTTTATAATTTTATTTATTTATTTATTTTCCCCCCAAAGCCCCAGTAGATAGTTGTATGTCACAGTTGCACATCCTTCTAGTTGCTGTATGTGGGACGCGGCCTCAGCATGGCCGGAGAAGCGGTGCGTTGGTGCGCGCCCGGGATCCGAACCCCGGGCCGCCAGCAGCGGAGCGCGCGCACTTAACCACCAAGCCACGGGGCCGGCCCACCCCCATGCCTCTTACAGAGATCCAGTCTTTGTATTTTCAGGACTTGGCATAGTACTAATCACACACTAAGGCTTCAGGAAAAATGGAATTGAGTGCTCAGGAATATGCGCTTACATGATAACAAGATGAGGTTGACTTTCCATTGAAACACTTATTACAAATGCCCCCACACAGTTTCTACTCCTCTAGGTTCCTGCGGAGACTAAGGCATCTCTCCGAGATTGCAGGAGCACACATCCAACCCTCCATCCCAGTCCCCTGGATGCTTGGGCACAAACCATCCCCCTCAGATAGCAGACTTTCTGCCAGTTTCCAGTCGTTTGACCATGTTCCAGTCTGAGCTAATTTTGTAAGTCAAATTGCTTAAGAGTGAATATGAAATCTTTGACTGAAGCCCAAATATATAAATACCCATCACATTTCCTTCCTCCCCAATTTTGCAATCATCCAAAAAAGCTGTTCATGTTGTCCAGCGTAATTAGTTATTTATACACCCTCATGTGGTCCATTGTTCAGAATTAAATTGTCTGGTATACAGAAATTCTCTTGCAAGGCTTGTTTTGCTATTTTACTGCTTTTTGGAAGCTGTTTGTAAATATGTCCTTGTGGAACCCTTTGAGACACATCTGAGCACATCCAGGATTGTGGGGGGCATAAGCCAGTCCACATAAGCAGATATGCCCTCTGAGGTCTCACATGGTGCCTTGCCTTTGAACACAAAAATTACTGAGAATTATTCATCCTTTCCTTGAAGACATGGGGGAATTAGAATGAACACAAAAATAGTCACAGAGAGGTTGAAGTGGAATCATTTTGGAGATCTAGTCACTAGATTCTAGTAACTCCATTTTGCCCAAGAGGAAGCCAGTTCCCAGAAAGGAGAAGTGAAAGAGACTGGCCCACAGCCTGTTGTGGGTTAGTGGCAGAGCCAGGACCAAACCCTCTTCAGCTGACTCCCATGCTCTTTCTACTAAACCACTGAGTGTACTAGTGCAGGAGAGCCTCAGGCATTTCTGGGGTTGGTATACATTGCCCCTGAACTAGATAGCCCCATACTGCTGTGCTCTGGGTGCTGTGTCTATGTTTTATAGCCTTCTGTCTCCTCCCAAATGGCTTGGCAGCCAGCTATTACTGACGAGCATTGCCTATCACGGAGCAATTCTGTTTTCTCTTTTGTCATGCTGTGGTCAGAGACTCCAGATGGCCCATCAATTTTATGTAAAATAAGACTAGTTTCTGAGTGAGGGTCTGAAGGTCTTTGCTTCATGGGAGACATCCATAAGCTTTATGACCCAGGATATGGTCTATCTTGGTGAATGTTCCATGTGCACTTAAAAAGAATGTGTATTCTGCCCTTGTTGAGCAGAGTGTTCTATAAATGTCAATTATATCCAGTGGTTGATGGTGGTGTTCTGTTCTTCTATATCCTTGCTGGGTTTCTATCCATGAATTTTACTTCGTGAAGTTTGTAAATTAGCGTTGATTATTCAGAAGTCTTTTTAGGTTTTCTTCTCATATGAGAGTATAAGATCCTGGTTCTTATCTTAAAATGGGACTTTCTGGGCAGCCAGGTTAGGGGTCAACAGTTGGGCATTTCTGGAATGCTTGGCCAGATGGTATGATTTGAAGAATCCTGAAAACTTCCTCCTAACACACACATATGCACTGTCAGTATGCAAACCTACCACGAAGGTCTTATATGAATTCTCATTGGAGTAAGACCCCTTGTTATACCTGAGAAATACCACACCATCTAGCCAACACTGTAATATTTCAAACTCATTATTTTCCTATGTCATTATTCATAAAATCTGTAGATTTTCTACAATGACCACATATTAATACCAATATAATTTATTAGATTTTAAATATATTTATTACTTTATATTTTAAACTATTAAATATGTAACCATACAGGAAAGATATAACAGATGTCATGTACTCATCATCAGAATTAACAGATGCTAACATTTTGCCATATTTTCTTCAGATCTCTTTTCTTAAAAGAAATAAACATAATATACATAGTTAAAGCCCCCACCTTCCACTTCCTCTTCCTCTCTCCTTCTCTCCCTCCCACTCTCTACAGAGGAAAACACTATTCTGAATTTGGTGGGTAGCATTCCCATGAATGTTTTGGTACTCTCACTCCAAGAGAATGTATCCGCAAACAATTTATGGCCAAGACAATTTCATGGTTATTTATTAGTTTTTACAATTAGAAGTGCAAAAAGACTCATCTGTAATGTTCAGAAGCCCTAGGTCCATTTTAATCTCTATTTCTTCCAACTGGATTTTGCTTTAATCCTGGTTTTTATGTTCTTTTTCTGGTGATCTTCCTATCCAGCTTTATTTCCTCCTAGCTAAAGTCTTTCCAGAAATGTTAGTTTGGACCCTGCTCCCATAATTTGGCCTTTCTGAATCTGTGATCCACCTGCCTTAGGCATTGTCCACCCCAAATCGCTGTACTCTGGCCCGTAGTGAGGACAACCAGCCAGGCTCCTGTACCTGGATACTCTGTTGCCTGATGCTCGTCTGATCTGTGAGTGGATGTAGCTGCTGTTGTTGGAACTGACCTGTCTGCTCAGCATTTCAGCACCAGTAGGTGGGTTCGGTTCCCATCCTGCCTTACCTGCTCTGCTTAGATCTTCCATGTTTGGAACCCAAGCCCTTGAGAGGACACATTAGGGTAAAGCTGAGACTGGGAGGATGGGAGCTGATGAGTATGGTGATGATGATTGATAGTAGCTAACATAATACAATCAAAATGGGAAGACCTAAGATGTAACAAGTATTCAAAATGCGTTGTTCAAAATAATAATAGCTGCTGTTTATAAAGCACCTACTGTGTGTCAAGTACTGTGCTAGACACTTTACATTTCTTTTATTCTCTAAAATAATCCCATAGTTTATAGGTGAGAGAGCCGAGGCATAGAGAATCAGTATACTACAATGGAAAAACTATGGGATTTAGAATCAGACAGACTTGAGTTCAAACTCTGGCTCTACCATTTATAACTTACACTGCCTTGGACCAGTTTCTTAACTTTTCTGAGCTTGGCTCAAAATAGGTGCTCAGCAATGATGGCCATTGCTATTGTAGAAGATCTGGCTTCTCACCTAAGGTGACACAGCTGGTGTACAGTAGAACTGGGATTCACACCCAGGTCTGCTTCTCTCAAAGCTACCTTATTTTCAGGGAAATATGAACATTGTATGTTATAATATGAATGTTAATCCATTAAAGGAGGTGTCGTGGAGTTTGGAAAGAGCACTAAACTTGAAATTAGAAGTCTTGGGTCCTCTTCTCCATCACAGATGAGCTGTTGACCTTGGACCACTCATTTCCTCTCTCTTTTTCTTTGGTTTTCTCATTTATTACATAAAGGGGTTGCACTACATAACCTCTAGGTTCTGTTTGTTCCACCTCCAGCATTCTGTGCCTCTGATCAAGAAACATAGCACCAAATTGCCTTCTGAAGAGAGATGAAGAAAGAAAACGGCATTGATATTTTAAAGAAGGCTAGCATAGGAGAGTAGGCAAAGCTTCTATCAGCTAGCTTTGTCCCAAATCATTAACAACTGAAACCAGGATGGGAATTTCTTTTCTGCTTCCCAACTTGACCTGGAAAGGCATCCAGGTCATAGAGGGTTTTAGAAGACAAATGTGGCAACAAAACCAGTTGCCCACATTCATAGCTTTCTTGGGTAACTTCTTTTCTTCTCTCTCACTTTCTTCCCTTCCTTCCTTCTTTTTTTTTTCTTTCCTTTTTTTAGAAAGAGAGGACTGAAAATAGAAGATGGCTCATTAAGGTAACTAAATAAGAGATGGAAAGTTACAGGAGGAATTTTATTTTTGCTCCAGGTTTCTTCTTTTTCCTTTCTCCCTGATTTTATTTTCTAAAAATAGATGTATTTGAGGGATCATGAAACAAGTCCTGCACTCCTGTTTAGTGAATTTAAACTCTTCTCCATCACCCTTGGGCCACCTGTTTGCTGAAGTTAAAGGTAGGAAAAACTTCCTTGGAGCCTCTTTTGACCTCTTCTAGATTATTTTGTGGTCCTTTTGGCCTCGGGATCAAGGAAACACTCATTTGCTCAGCGAGTCTTTATTGAGCTCCCACTATGTGCCAGTCACTGTGGCAGGTCCTAGGGAGAAGTAAGGAAGGAAAGACTCCCGTTCCCATCTCTCATGGAGCTTACATGTCAGTGTAACGAACGAAACACAAAAGCAAATATGCAATTATGAAATCTGAGAGGTGCTGTGAAGGAGCTATGCAAACACGCCAGTTTCTGCCACTTCAGCTCTGGCCATGGAAAAACATTCCTCCCCTCTGTCTCCACTTCTGTTACATGAGATTCTTCAGTTTGACCATGAATCATCATCCCTAGACTATCCCCAGGACATCTTCTCTCCAGGTCATCAGTGAGGATCACAGGGCCCTCCTGGGCTTGCCCTGACCCCTGGGACTCTGCTGCCTGACCTCCTAGCATACCTCCTGGGCTGTTCTCTGCCAGGCCATGTTCTCTGAATGCTTGTGTACTTGCAGTTCTCTCAACGCTCCCTTTCCAGTCCTGCTTTGGGGCCCTTGCTCTTGCTGATCCTTTTACCAGGAATGTCTTTGTCTCACTTCTATCTCCACTTGCCCAAATCCTGCTCATTCTTCCAGCCTCTGTTCATGCTTCTTTACCCTTGATACAGCCATTCCTGAACTCCTCTCCCCACCTTGGGGTATCTGCTTGCTCTTCCCTGATGCCTCATGGCATTTGATTTATTGTGCTAATCAGAGTGCTCATCACCCTCTGCCTGGTGATACATAGTTATTTGTATATCCATCCCAGGTTAACCTTCTTATTCTCAGCTTGAAGGCACGGATATTATTTACCTCTGAATCTCAAACAGGAGGCACAGTTAACACACAACAATATTTGTTGAATCAGTGACCCAATAATAAAGTTAATAATAAAATATATGAACAGTCCTATATAGTTTTACAAAGAATGTTCATATATATTATCTAAATTAATCCTCAGAACAACTCTATGTGAGAGGAACTATCATAATCCCATTTTATAGGTAATAATAATAATAATTTGCTGAGTGCTAACTCTCAGCTAGGCATCATGCTAGGAACTCTCTACACATTACATCATCCAATTTTTATCCAATTCCAAAAAAACAATAGTCATCTGTACTGAACACTTACTCTGTGCCAGGCACTATTTTTAGTCCTCTATGTCTATTAACTCATTTAATTCACACAACACTTTAAGATAGGCATTCTTATTAACCTCATTTTATACATGAGTCATGTGGAGGTCAAAAAACTTACCTAAGTCCCATAGCTGAATTTGGATTTCAAACTAGGTAGTGTTTATAGAGTCAACCATTCACATATGAGCATTCCCCTCCTTTCCTGGCTCAGCACTGCCAGTACTGTTCAGCACTGCCTCTGTGAGGTATAACGATGCCCATTTTACATATGAGAAAACCGAGACCTAGAGACAGTAAGCAATTTGCCAATATTGTACAACTGATCAGGGCACAGCCTGGTTTTGTACATGCAAAACCCATGTTCTGAACCACTAATCTGTGTTGTCAGAGAGGTGTGACAATGGCCAGCCTAGATATATATGAATTTCCTCAGCCATGTGAAACTCTTATGCTTCTTTAACATTTCTGTGTGTCTGTTATGCTCCGTGCATTGGGCCAGACCCTGTGTTTGTTGGGCTGGGTGGGGACTTACAAAGACTAAGATACAGTCCTTGCTTCCAGGAGGCAAATAAGAAACAGTTAGAATATCCTTCACTCCTATTCCCTCTCCCTTCTTTTTTCAGCATGGTACTTGAAGCTTTATCCATCTGCTCTGGTAGAGATCTTGAGGGGACAGCAATAGCCAGAGGAGACACTGGAAAGAGTGAGGTCTAGAGTGGCCAGCAAAGATGAGGGGATGCAGATAGGTCCAGGAGGTGAGCGGGATTGGCCTTGTTATTTAGAGTCTGCAGCAGTGAGTGGGCCTGGAGACTTCTGGCCCTAGAGAAGACAGAAGCTGTTCATGCCCAGTTTCATACTGTGGACTAGGATGGAGGTGGGGGTATGAGAGGCCCGGGGGAGAGGAAGCCAGTGGCCAGGCTGGAGATATCCCGGTCACGTAGAGCAGCCCCTCTCTGACTAGGTTGATCCCTGCTGCCCCTTG
Organism: Ceratotherium simum simum; assembly: GCF_057802395.1. Taxonomy (NCBI): domain Eukaryota; kingdom Metazoa; phylum Chordata; class Mammalia; order Perissodactyla; family Rhinocerotidae; genus Ceratotherium; species Ceratotherium simum. The sequence continues at coordinate 34,604,770 of NC_141914.1, read as the reverse complement.
CAGTACCCTGAGTACTGGACACAGCCCAAGATGGGGGTGGAGTCCTGGGTTTGCCTCGCAACGTGACCGCTCACCAGCAGATGATTGTGAGCAAGCCACTTCCCCCTTCCAAGATACCATTTCTACAGGGGCTCTGTAAAATGGGCACAAGACTTTTTACTGTGCTAGTGTGGCCTGGATTAGGTCATGATATTCATGAGAACACTTGGCTAACTGTGAGCATTAGGTGCATGTGAGATGCTGAGGAGGAACAGTCTGGGTTTTGCCTCCTCTGCAGTTCCTCTTAACAGGATGAAGCTGATGGAGGGCACATCAGATTGACTCATACAAAACTGACAGGAAAATGGGCATAGTTTTCATGTTACCCAGTTCCCAGGCCTCATGGAAATCTACCCGTGAGATCAGCTGGCATTAGCAAGTTTTTTGTGTGGGAGTGGGGTGGGGTGGGGGTAGGATGGAGGAGGAGCTGAACCAGGGAAGGAGGGGGATGCTCATATGGGTAGGATCCATGCCCACAAATTAATGTTACTGAAGGAAGCCTGCTACGGGTTCCAACCTAGTAAGCAGACGGAGCTCCTTCTCCGCTCTGCACTGACTCACCAGGTGCCCCAAGGCACATCCCAGCTTCTCTCCTAGCCTCACTTTCTCCAACTGTAAAACAAGATACTATTTTCCAAGAGCTTGAAAAGGCCTGGGGTTCTTCTCATCCGCGGGGAGAGTTCTAAAAGGGCGTGAGAGAGACAGGAAAAGGCCCCCAGTCTCTGTCCCGGGTCCCCAGGCCAAGGCCTCTTAAACCAATTCTGGAATCCACCTCGGGCAGTGGTGGGAGAGCTAGAGGATTCGTGTCCGTCGGTAAGTGTGCGTGTGTGACAGAGGGCTGTTAGATGAATCACTCTGTATCTAGCAGGGCAGCACCTGCTCCTCAGCCTCCAAAGGCAGAGCGAGCGACACAATCATTCAAAAGCTGCCGCTTTCCATTCACGTCTATAATTAGCGCGCAGGCTGCGGCGGCCGCCGGCGCTGCCCGGGAAGGGCCTGGAGGCGGGGCCTAATCCCTTAGCTCCTCCCCTCCTCCTTCCCCTCCCGGACCCTCCCCGCCCGGAGTCTCCGGCGGCCCCTACCCCCGCCCTCGACCCCGGTCGGGGGCTTGGCTGTCAGCCGCAGGATGCCTTCAGTTACCGCCTGGACGCCAGGGCCTCCGGACCCTCACTTTGGGATCACGCCGGGGCAGTAAACAAGCACCGTGGCGGATGCGTTTGCAGGAGGGCAGCTATATTTAGAGTGGCATCCCCCTGACCCCGCCCCGCCGCTCCTGCGTCCCGCCTCTGCCCTCCCGCCCGCTCGCCCCGCCCGCTCCCCGCCGCCCCTCCCCGCGGCCTCTCCCGCTTTGTCGCATTACATAGTAATCTGAGATGCATTGGATGAGCTCCAGGGAACAGAATGTACTTGGCAGAGACGCGGGGCTTGATGTCTGCAAAATGTCGGAAACGCAGCCAAGAGCTGCTAACTGGGTCATTAACCTCCAAAAGCAAAGCGAGGACTGTAGGCCCGCTCTGCCTCCCTTCATCTCGCCAATAAAAGTGCCTCAGTGTGAGGGGAAGCAAAGGCCCAAGGTTGCCTGCTTTGATTTCTAGGCACCAAAGGCAGGCCGGCCCCTCCTCCTGGCCCGGGCCCTCCGCCGCCCCTGCGCCGCGTCCCAGTGCACAAGTGGCCTTTGAAAGGCCCAGCAACCGTGCGGGGCCGCGCTCGCGCCTCTGGAGAGACGTTACCCGGCAGCGCTTCCCCACCGCACAGCCTCGGGCCCATTCTCTTGGGTCCGGTGGAAAAGGGGAGTAGGGAAAGAAAGGATTAAGGGAGAAGGTTCAAGGTCCATCCTAGACCCCACAACTAAAGTCAAGGGTTTTGCCATCCCTTTCCTCCGATTCTCCTCTTTGTTCCTTCCCTCCTCCCGCTCTGCCTCCCCTTCCTCCCTCCCCTCCTATTCCTCTCCCTTGTCTCCTTTCCAAGAGCAGGCTGTGGGGTTGGTGCCTGCGTACACGGCCTGGCTCCAGGAGACTTGAGCTCTGTCACTTGCTGTGTGACCTTGGATGAGTCACCCATTTGTCTGCTCCTTAATTCCCTTATATGTCAATTGTTCGCAGTAATAACACCTTCCTGACCTATCTCACAAAACTGTGGGGGCCACGTGTGAAAGGCTCTGACAAGCTGCAAAGCTTTGCTCAGTGTCAGATTCTCCCTCACTACCTGGACATCCACCCCTCTGAAAGCCCCATGGTCCGAACTTCCTCTGGACTTGTGCGTCCTCCTGGAAAATAAGAATATACGTGGTCTCACCATGAAGCTTCAAAGGTTTGAATATTCACAAGGGGGTAGCCCCTAAAATCTACCCCCCTCAAGCTGTCTATCCCTGCCGGATTGCTAAACAGACATTTCCCGCTAACGTCCAAACCCACTTCTCCAGTAGCTGGATGGAGAGAGAAAGTGCTTGGTACTGAAACCAGAAGAGGTCATGCAGTTCCTCAAACAAGGAGACTCCCTTACTTGTGGGAGGGAAGATAGTCGGCCTGGTGAGACCAGCACCATGTGAGTCTGGACGTCTGGGCAGTCTCCACCAAAGTCCAACACAGGGAAGCTGAGCTATGCAACCCCACTGGTGAAAGGAAGACAGCTCATCCCTGGTGGTGTCCACAGGATTAGAACCAAGTCTGACTGGGTATCAGCACCCTTCCTGCCGCATCCCTCCCTGGTGTCACTGTGCCTTTCACTGCAACCACATCAGATCTCTTCTGCCTCCTTACCATGCCCCACAGAGGCCCCATGCTCCTCTGCCACTGGGTGGCAGGCTTTTTTTGGTTGAGGCTTTTTTTAAAAAAAATCACCCGGATTAAAAAAAAATCTCATTGCCACACATTCAGATCCTTTGCATCCCTCAAAACTCAGCTCAAATGCCAACTCCTCTCTCTAGATATATCTTTCTCCTTCAGCTCTTCCTTGGGACTTCTTTATGGTGAGTGTCTCAATATAGCCAGCCAGCCTTGGGTTATGCCATCTTCGTGCGTATTATATCCTTGTATCCTCTGATGGAGTGGAGATTTCTCTGTGGATGAGGGACCCTTTGCTATTGGTCTCATCCCTGAAGGCTAAGGCAACCATATATCCTGGTTTGCTTCCCAGTTTGTGCCTGTTTTCTTGGTATAATCATTAATAGCTCCCTCTTTCATCCTGAAGTGTCTGGTTTGGATGATAAAATACACGGTCACCTTACTGAGGATCTCTATCCAAGTACCTGGCACATTAGTAGGGACACAGTAAATGTGATGAACTGCCTTGAAGAACATGTCAGAGCTGTTTCTTACAGGATTCCCTGGGGCTCTGTGCTCTCCTCTTTTCACCAGCCTGGAGGCGTGTTACTGTTTGTTCCTCTTCCTCTTCCCCAGAGAAGAACTGCGGAAGGACCTTGTACCACTTTCTTTTTGACAAGCCTTTCCAGGATTTCAAAATTGTCTGACCCAACAAAAAATTGCCTTGCCCAACCCTTTCCATCCTTCTCAGCCCCTAAACAGTAGGACGGCCGCTGGATGTTGGACATAGGTATCAGACACTGGAGAAGGTCGGGAATTGGTCTGTGTGATGAAGCCTTCATTTCCAATCCGAACTGGATTTTTGGCCTTGCCCAATTTCTTTGACAGTCCCACTCTCCAGAATTACCTTCATTTATGTAGTTGCCTTAGGAGGAGGTCACAATTTGGAAAGCTCAGAGCTGCTTTATTATAAAATATGTAATTAACATTCTACAGCTCAGAGGTTAGGAAAGACAAGGTACCGTGCCCTTTTGCATCATCATAAAAAGTTTTCACAAAAGTAAGCCTAGAGGGATGAGTGTTTGTTGACTTATTTTTAAAGATATCAAGCATTTGGAAATAACAGCAGGCAAGATGCCTGGGCCCATGAATGGAGCACCAGCGTCAGGAAGCCTGGGTCTTCTTTCTCCTTCTCTCTGACTCACTGCTTTCTGGAGGATGAATCATATGCCCTTTCTCGGCATTGGGTCTCACTTCCTTCATCTCCCCTATAAAATGGGTGTATTTGCCATTCTTACCACACAGGAGAGGGCTGAGGCTTTAAGAGGGCTTGGTAACTACACAAAAAAATATTATTAGAAGTAAAAATGTGCTGTGTGTTTTTGACTCTCTGGAGAGGCACACATGGAGATAATGTGAGACCATTTTATGATGCTGCTATAGTGTCTGGGACACCTCAGTTCATTGAGAACAGCCTCTCAGAAACTGGATGGGCAGGAGAATCAGTCTCAAGACGGAGGTGGGAATGAATCTGGTCTGTTTGAGTGGGAGCAAGAGTCACATGAGCAATCAAGAAGGGAGACAGGGAGACAGGAATACAAAGCAAACAGGACTATTCTATGGAGGAATTCAATGCCAGGATGAGAGGTTTGCACTCTTTCCTGAGGGCCATGGTAGATCAATGGAGGTGACTGAGCACGGGCATGGCAGGACCTGCAGTGTGTTTCAGTGAGACGCCTTTATTAGATGGAGGGGCAGACTCTGGACCTGGCATCTCTCGGATCCCAGTTTGGTCTTAAGCAAATGGTGGCTCCCCTCCATCTGAGCTTCAGTTTCCATCTCTGTAAAATAAATTGATAAAATGGCCCCGAATAGCTCTAGCACACTGTGATTCTACAGTAAAGACCACGAGGAAACAGCCTGCGTGTATGTGTATGTGTGTGTTTGGGTTGAAGGGAAGAGATGGGAATGAGGTAACTGCTCTGTAAGATACAAAGCCAAGTCCAGCAGCCTTGTTCTTCAGGGAGGAAGCCTGACCAGTCTGAAGATCTCAGGCAGGTCTGAAGGACTCCCTGTGTGTCCAAATCCCAAAGCCTTTCTTTGGGCCCCAACACAGTATATCTGTACTTTAGGGCCTGGTCAGCAACCTCTGTCTAGACTTGTCTGCTATCTACTTCCTAGTCCGGCTGAGACGGCTGATATTTGAGAAGATTGCATTGAGGTTCATGCTAACCAGCTGTGCTTCAAGATGCTTCAGATCTCTCCCTATTTTGTATTAGGTTTCCAGGAAGCCTTATACCATCTAGGACTACATGGCTTGGGGCCTCAGAACTCTGCCTTAGAAGTACACCTTGACAGTATGCCTTTGACATTTACCAAGGTCCACTATAAAATTGATGTGTGGATGATTCTTTATTATGAAGGTGCTGTTGGGATATCATCTGTTAAGTTATTTAATGGCTTTTAGGTAATGACCACCATAGAAAATCTCTCAGTGAACTCATATAGTAAAAAAGAAAATATCATTTAAAAAATTTAGGGGGTCATTTTGGGGTTTGCAACAGTTCTCATAGGTTCAGAGATAGTTGCATTTATGCTCCTGTTTTATAGTTGGGTTTAAAAATACTTATGCCTTTTATTAAGCTTACTCAAATATTTTTCTCAAGTAGGTTTACATAAATAAATAAATAAATAAATAAATAAGGGTTCAGTTGGATCCAAATCAGTGTGCAAAGTGGAGAAATAAGCCTAGTTATGAATAGTGCATTGACTGAAGACCTCCTAAATTTAGTTGAAGTAAATGATCCAAATGTCAGAGCATCACAGGTGAAAGCAGCTTTCACACCAACTATTGACTTAGTGCTTCTGTGTTTGAGTTGTAGTTTTGCGTGAGAAGATTTGAAGGAACTGTGAGTAGTGCAAGAACCCAGTGATAATTAGAAGAAGAAAATCTAAATAGTTCTGGTAGGGTTATAGGATCAGCAAGTGAGGAGGTTTTAGGATAGAAGTTAAATCTAGCCTATAAGGACACCATAATCCAGGTTTATTCTACCAACTACTGTGTGGCCTCGAGATCTGTGTCTCAGCATTTCCCAAATGATAAGGGAGAGCAGTTGAGCTCTGAGGTCTCTTCTGGTGCTCATGTTCTATTTGCCTAAAAGTCACAGTCTACATGGGTTGGCTGATCAAACTCCACCAACTCAACTTAAAGTCCAAAAACCAGCTAAGAACCTGATGCCCTCTTCCTTACCTGTAGCCCCCACACCACACCTCCACTGCAGGTGGCTGAAGGGCCTATATGGATGGGGGTGGTTTCTGACACAAGCTCTTCTCCCCCCTAAACGACATGTGTGTTCACTGAATAATGACTGAATGACATAGACAGCTATCTTTAATCTGCCTTACATGGATTCCCTAAAGAAAACTTAAATTTTAATTCTAAGATGCTAGAAACCCATAGACTCAGAATATAAAATATAAAATGAATCTGACAGATTGTGTGGTTCAGCTCTCTCCCTTGATAGACAAGGAAACTGAGGCTTAAAGAGATTTGCGCCAAGGACTTGACCCAAGACACAGAGCCAAGAAGTCTCAGAGCCAGGGCTAGAGCCCAGATCTGCACTGTTCCTTGGTGCTCATTTTTTGCTACTAGCTGGATCTCAATGTCTGGGTTGCGATGGATAAATCTTTTGCTAGGCGACCCAGTTGCTAAGCTTTTTTACATCACTCCTGGGCTCAAAAACCTTTGTGGATTTCTGCTACCCTTTCCTAGTTCAAGGTTCATTTTGTGTCATTACTTGGGCTCTGTCCATGATATCTGCCACTACTTTTTTTTAATTTATGAATTCCCTTGTGGATGGGGGTGGGGTTAGAGAGAGGGAGACAAGTGATCTTGCTTAAACTGATTTGGCTATCTCTGACATACACTTAACCTGGTTAACTTTTTGCTGATTTCTCAGTTCTCAGAAGATTTTCCTTGTAATTGCTTAGATGTCACATTTCTCAACTGATTTCCTATCTCTTGAAGACCAGTTAGTCATTTTTTTCTTAGTGGGAAGAGAGGTAGAGCTGGAAAACAGGGTCTTCGGCAGAGTTTAACTGGACTATGAGCAGAACTCTATAAGGCAAGGCAGGAAGGACCAATGATCTGTCTTTCAGGTCAGCACAGAAGGCTCAGATAACACCAAGCCAGCCCTTTGCTGAAGAAGGTTCAAGTTGTCCTCCCAGAGTTTCCCATCGCTGTCCCCAATTCTGCTCCAAGAGCGCCCTCTGCTGGATTGGAGCAGGACCCGGTGGTCTCAACCATCTTGGAGGCAGGGCCAACAAGAGCTCTGAAAGGATGAAAAAGACTGGGCTTTACTTGAGAGATGAGTTCCCACTCAGGGAAGCTCGGAGCTGCCCCTATTTAACACAAGCTCAGAATAAGATGGATCCATCCCATGAAGTTCTCTTGCCTCTCTATTTCTCATTCCCTCTATTTCAATTTCTTTCTTTTGTTTCATCTTGCTGATTAGTATTTGGAGAAAGAATTCACTGTGGTAGTTCACCTGAAAGATCATCTTGAGATGAAGAAATAGCATTTAGAGGGGAAATAAGGTCTAGTGCAATGGGCATAAAATTATGAATTCTACCTTCTCCTTGAGGCCTAATGGCTGGGTTACAAAGGGCAATTCTCGGAATAACTCCATTCTAATCTCAGATTTTATTACTTCTTAAGTTAAAAACTTTCATCAGCCATTCATTGCCTACTAAATTAAGTCAACATTCTTTACCTTAGCATTCAAGGTATATTTGTAAATTCATAATGCATTATTTTGTTTGCATTTCATTTATCAAGGCTAATAGCATGCTTATTTTAAACAAGAACTTTACCTTGATCTAGTTTTTAGGAAATGAATATGTATTGAAATTTTTAAAAGTATATTTAAATTTCAAAGTCATACATTTCACATTAAAAATCAGGCTCAGCAAATACTTAATCTGCTTAGAATTTTGAACACGGCAGAATACCCTGTTTAAATAATTAGCTTTTTCAACAGAAGCAATAATTGATAGATTGCATCGTATCTTTAGCATTGAGGTTAGTCCTAACATGTTCTTTAGGAGGGAAACAAAGTGAAACTTAATGGACATAAAAAAGTTTTGGGGGATTGATAATCTTTGAAGTACCATGTAGACAATGGGAGAGGCAGTGCCTAGGAACATACTTATTGAATAAACAGAGACAATAATAAGGTAACCACTAACATTATGCCAAAAATTTGAAGATTAAAGCTGGATGAATCCTTAAAGAGGACTCTACCCTCTTATAATCCAGATGGTAAAATGAGACCTAGAAAGAAAAATTTTCCCGAAACTTCATGGGCAGTTATTGGAGGAGCCTGAATTGGAATCTGGGTCATCTATTCTCAATCCAGAGTTCTCACCACTCCCCGACACTACCTCTGTACGATGGCATGAGAAAGGACTCGTAGATAAGAGATCACAAAGAGCCTTTGGTAACTGCTGCCAAATCCCGATGAAATTATAAAGGATTTCCTAATTCAGGTTCTGTCTCATTTCACTATATCCTTAAGAGACTGAGAAATGCAGCATTCAGATCCTTTCCTCATGCTGACCCTTGATTCTGTTTACACATGGGCTGGCCAGATGTTAGCGGAATAAAACAAACATTTGCAGCTGTTATTGCGGGGGGGTAGGGTGGAACCCATGGAGTTCCCAGGTTTTGATCCAACATATCAGAACACATTTGATTTTTATTACTGGCTTAGAGTTTACTGCCTTTAGCTCCCTCTAGAAAGCCTGAAGTTTGCCACTTGATCTCAAAGCCTACACTGAGAGATGCCCAGGGTTTCTGGAGCCAACTTCAGCCCATCACCACAGCAGTCCAGGGGACCAAGGCAGCTACTGCTCCGTTACGGCTTTGGGGGCCCCTCTCTCCTCATCTCCTGCATTCCTTGATGCAAGGTTGGTGGTTCTCCCCAGCAGGCAGAGACGAGGAGGGGCACTCTGCGAGAGACAGTGTATTCCAGTGAGCAGAAATGGGCTGTGGGGTTATATAAGACCCAGTTTTAAGCTTGGCCCAGCCATTCACCAGCCATGTGATTTTGAGTTACTTGCTTAACTCTGAGCCTCCTTATCCTTACTTTTCCTTAAAATAGGGACACTAATATTTATTTTTCAAAGTGAAACAATTTAGTGAAATAATGTATTTGAAGTTTATAGTATGCAGGAGTGTCCAATAAACTGTAGCTATTACTATTATTTCCTAAGGGTTTTTTCTTTTTCCTGGAGCCTGTATAAATAATATAGCTCCTAATTTGTGAGGACCTAGGGGAGAACATTAGGCCTCTTGCCCTTATGATGTTTCTTATGGGCTCAAAATACAAGATGATGTTGTTATTATCAATAATAGTCTATTCTATTTCTGTGTTTAAAATTTTTAAAATGTGTTTTAAAATGTGTTCAAAATAGTCTATATGTGTCTAAAATTTTTGCAAGCACTCTTTTTTCTGTTTTATTGTGAAAAATTTCAAATCTGTTGCAAAAATAAAATAATTTTATAACACCCACATACCCACTTCTTAGGTTCTACCATTAACATTTTACTGAACTTGCTTCGTCATTTATCCATCCATTTATCCATTCCTCTATCCATCCATCAATCTACTTTTTTAAGTATTTCCAAGTAATTTGCATACATCAGTACTCTTCCCCTTAAATTCTTTAGCGTGAACATCATTAGGGTTCAATATTTGTTTACTGTTTTTTTAATATATATTTATGTACACTTAAATGCACAGTCTTAATTATACATTCACCTAGTTTTGACAAACACACATCTCTGTGTATCCCAAACCTCTATTAGGATATATAGCACATTAACATCACCCTGTAAGGTACTCTCACGTCTCCTCCCAGTCGAGCCCTGTCTTCCTCAACTAGATGGAAAGTGTTCTGATTTTTTTCACCATACATGAGTTTGGCCCGTTCTAGAACTTCATATAAACAGAATAATATAGCATGTACTTGTGTGGATAAGTCTTCTTTCACTCAACATAATGTTTTTGACACTCATTCTTGTTCCTGTATTTATAGACAGTTTGTTCATTCCCACTAGAAAGCTAACTTTAGGGAATAGTGCACGTACCTCCTTGAGAATACTGAATGGGTAAAAACAAAAGGCTTGTGTGTGTGTGCAGAAATAAAAAATCTGAAAGGATAATCACCAAAACGTGTATATCCTTTACCTCTGAGGTATGCAATTGTGGCAAGAGGAGGAAATGAGAAATTTTATCCTTGAATGTGTACACTTTTATATTGTTTGAATTTTTTACACATATATAGAGATTTTAAAATACAGCAAAAAAAATTTTAAAGACAAAACAAAACAACAACTAAACTAAGCTCCTTATGGGATGGGAAGAGGGCTTCCCTGAGCCAAGGAGCATGTCTCTTGGCTCCCCTTCTGCCAAAGCTACTGGATAAACAGAGCCTGGAAAGTGAGTGGAGATGGCAAGCTCTGGATGAGAAGAGTACTTAGAGAAAAGGTGGGTCAGAGGCACAAAATATGGGCAGGTTTTGAAGGGAAAAAAGATATAAAGTGTAATTAAAATGATTGAAAGAAAGAACTCTGAAAGAAAGACTACTAGAAGTAGACTAGCCCAGCAAGCAGAGCCGTACAATCCTACAGCCGTAGACCTGCAAGAGGTTTTAAGAGACATTTATTGACTCCCTTATTTTGAAAAGTACAGAATGAGGCCCTACTTAAGAATATGGCATGTAATCTCATTTAATAATTGAACTTTAAAACTGACACTAGAAGTCTCAAAGATTGTCAAAGCTTGTTGAGGGCTGGTCCATGTCTGTGTTTTGTGTGAACAGTGCCAGGTACTTAGGTGCTATTTAGTGACAGAGTGAATTTAATTGTGGACCCCCATTTTCCAGATACAGACACTGAGACATGAACTGGCGCTTGCTCAGAAGAACACATATAACACCTGGAGGATAATAGCCAGTGATTACCAGTCTCCACTGAGACACCACACAAGAAATAGATTGAAATTAACTTTGCGGGATCTAGGTTAAATACAAGGAAGACTTTCTTGGAAGAGAGGGTTGTGAAACCTCTGTTTCTTAGAAATCTTTAAGAATATAATAGAGTCTCACATGTTGAAAGAGTTTAAATGTGGCACTCCTTGCCAGGCTAGAAGATCTCTCTCCTTTCCTCTCAGCTAAAAACATCCAAGACTTGGGTTCCTCCTGGGAAGTCTGACCCCTGGTGGTCACCATCTCTGGGTTGGACTGTAAGGAAAAAAAGCCAAGAAAATGCAGACAACCCAGACTTTGTTTTGGAATTGGAAATGAAACTTAGAAATTTCCAATCAAATTATCTAATTGCACAAGAGGACTTAGACCAAATGAATAGCAATGATTCCCCAACAACAGTGACTTTGTAGTAAAGCTTGAAGTGGAGCCCAGGACCTTTCACTGGTGCTCCAGGTTCAAGATCCAATTCCTATATCTCCCAGAGTCTTTCTCCTTCAGTGAATCTGGAAGCTGGAGCCTGGCCAGATATTTCAGCTTCAAATATAGCTGTGGTCCTCTTCACTAGCTATTAAAAAGAAGTTATCTTCTTAAGCTAATAGAGCGTAGAAAAATAATCTGTTCCATACTGAGCACTGTGTCATGGACAGATGACCTCAGATAAACTGCTGCCCTCTCTGAGCCTCAATTTATTAAAACGAGGGAAACCTCGTAATCTCTAAGGGTTTATCCAGCTCAAATGTTTAAGGCTTTCAAGCATACATTGTATCTTGGCTGAGAATTCCTAGCAAATGATGAAACTGTTACCATTACAACAGCATTCCTCCCTCTTAGAAGAGGGATCCCTAATCTGGAATTGACAGAATCCTGTAGGATCAGGCTTCATGAGAACATCTATGAGATCTCTGAAGTTGCGTCCAGATGTTGATGCATCTGTGCATTTTCTTTAAGAAAAACCTTCTTAGATTTCATCGGAAGGGTCTAGGATCACCTCAAAATTTATAAAAATCACTGAGTTAAAATAGACAGTGGAATGAGGTTTCCAAGAAAGTGAAGGACACAAGCTCTGACACTTAGCTTTAATTCCACAGAATTAGACTTAGTGTCTCTTCAGCCTCTTGTTGACGTAGAGATAGCAGACATACACTGCTTTTGCACTCAGAGTACAGGGATTCGGTTCTCATTCTCTGCTTCTCTTCTGTGTTGAAGAATACTGATTATTCAGCAGATGTACCTTCCACATAACTGACCAAAGTCCTCCATTCCCTTGTAAGGCATTCTGACAGATGCCCATTGCATACTAAAAACTTATGGATGTTAGGCTGCTCTCTAGTATCCCTCCCACTCCCACTAGTTGAGTTGTGTGCTTACTAAGGGTCAGTTGATTTTTTCCCCCTAAACCTGTTTATGCAGTTGTATTAGTAAATATCATTCTACAATTTAAATTTATGCAAACAGATGAAGTATAAGTATGAAAATAAAGAGACTTGTTCAATGAAAACTGAATTAATTGCTTGGAAAGGCACAAGGGGGATGAGTTGCTGAAAAATACTCAAAATTAGTTTGCGACTGAAGCAACTGTCAGAGTGGCAAAAATTCTGAAAATTTTTAAAGTTTTCTTCCATTCAGATAAACAAGACAAAATAAAAGCGAAAACACCTGAAATGGGAAATAATGGAGGATACATTATAGGAGTGAGTTAGTCAAGAAAAACTGGAAGGAACTCTGGAATTGGAAAACGCATGCTTAAAGATAGGACTTGGTCTCTTGAGTGGCAAAAGAATGTCTGAAGTTAAAATATGTGCATTCATATGATTTCCAGCTTTAACCAACTTTTCTGATGAGCTGACATTGGCGACAGTGTTTCTTTAGTATTAAAATTAAAATATCAAAGTGAGGTCCCAGAGAACTGGTTTACTGTGTCTTCTGAATGCTAATCTCTTGAAGGTTTGGTCCTTGAAAATTCCCGTAAGATCTCTTTCTATCCCTGTAAGTCTGTTTCTTGTAGGTACTTGTTACAGACATTTTCCCCCTTAATAGTAAGTAAGCTTTGCCTTGGAGCCAGGTACCAAGAATTCAGCATTCAAAACCTGTGTTAAATTAATGTTTTATCACCTTAGCAAACCAGTCATATTCACTCAGAATCTGGAACCAGATTCACTGTTCAATGTCCTAAGATTTCAACAGTGCAGGGCCATTTGTGGTCACCATCAATATTACACTCTCCCTTTTCAGAGTGTATGAGCCACACACATGGACACACCCTTTGCCTCAGCCTTGCCTTTGGGGAGTGTATGCTATAGAAACAATATGACTGATTAAAAAAATGAACTGTGCGAAGATGTTCATTGTAGCGTTATATGTAATAGTAAATACACCAAAGGCTATTTAACTACTTAGCAACAGGGCAATCATTTTATTATGATACTTTGACCAAATATCATTTGGTAGTTGTTGCTGGTTGTTTACAGTCATGAAAATGACAATTACGAAGAATTTTAGTAATAATTATTGGAAAGATGTTCGTGATGGCATATTAAGTGAAGAAAGAAAAATGCAAAATAGAGTGAATCTCATGATTACAAATGTAACAAATGTGTACATGAAATTGGTGATCTGAGGAAGATCTGGTATATTTATATTTTGTCATTTTTTTACTTATGTCTCATTCTTTCAATGATTAGAAAATCCCACATTATGCAACGATTCACCAGTTTTTCAACCTTGTGTCCTGGGAGGCCTTGAGATGTCTGAGGTTTGTCATAGAGTTGCCCAGAACCACAGAATTACCCCTCAGAGGAGTGGGGATTAGGCAAGTGCTCACTCAATTTTAGATGGACTGGGTTGGAAAGTGCCTTTGAGGTCATGCAGTCCAATTCCCTCATTCTACAAATAAGATTGATTATAGCCCTTACCAGCAATTTGACCTGAACAAGTTACTTACTGACTCTGTACCTCAGTTTCCTCATCTGCAAAATGGAATAAAAAACGTGTCTATGCCCATGGCTTTTTATGAGGTTTAAATGATATAAATATAGTGCATGGCAAGAGTAAGTTCTCAATAAATGTTAGTTATTAATATCACAAGTTAGTGGTTGAGCCACGGCCAGAATTCAGGTTTCCTGACTTCCTCACTGGGGCTATTTCTACCACAGACCTTTCTTCTTACTCCAGGCTGGAATCTTCTGCTTTCCTGAGTATTGGGCAAGAAAAAGGCTATTCCAATAACACGGAGGATGCTATGACTTTGCATAACTCTTGCCTATTAGGTGACCAAAACACACTGTAGTCAGGACTACATATGAAAACTGTTAGGGATGTCATAAGAAGATGGTACGTACTGAACTGAAAATATGCCTTAAATAAGGCAGAACTGGGCTCCAGTCCTAAGACCATTTATGTCCTGCTTGATTTCTTGATCTGCACCTGCTTTTGTGAACCTCGGTTTTCTTATTGGCAAGATGGTGATTGATGGGGCTAATCCTTGCCGTGCATATGTGATATGAGTTGCCGTATGTGAAAGGACTTTGTAAAATATAAGATGGAATACAATTCAAAGTGGTGATTTTGTTTTTTAAAATTATTTTTATTTTAAAAACACTTATATAGTGCGCTGTGTGTGCCAGGCACTATTCCAAGGACTTTACAAGAATTAGTTAATTAAATGGACTCTTCATAGCAGTCGTATAAAGCAGGTACTACCATTATCCTAGTTTTACTCAGAGATGCACAGGAAGTTAAGGAACTTACCCTATATCACAGAGCTGGTAAGTGATGGTGTTGAGGTTTGAACCTAGGACTATGTAGTCTGGCCACAGAATCCATGCACGGTTCTCATGCTGCTTTATTATCACTGAAAATACCTTAGCCTAAAAGTAAAGAAATACAGATTCTGGAGTCTGTTCTCCTTCCTTATAAGGCTCAATTCCATATAGTCCAGTCCGATGCAATGCAATGCAATGCAATCCCATCCAATACAATGTAATTCTATTCAGTTTAATTCAATTCGACTCAAGAAATGGTCTTTTGAATGTTTAGTTTGTGCCAGCAGTCACTGCATTAAGCAGTGTGAGGGCTAATGGAGAGGAGTAGGACCCTAGAAACTTGGGTTTTAATGGGGAAGAGTAAGTCACGTACAAAAATAATGGTAAAATGCGGAGTGAATAAGGCAGTCTCAAGAAAGAATGTCAGATCCGGAACTGTGAGGGTCAGAATAAAGGTGCTTTGTAAAATCTCTTCTCTCCACTTCTCATTGAATAAAAAGTGGCCTAGCCAGGAGAGCAGATAAGGGTTTCCTGGAACCACAGAGTCTTGGTGGGGGAAGAGCTGAAAAATAGGTACTTGGACCACTGAAAAGTAAACAGTCTTCGACTGGGTTTACGTCTTCAACACTGGGACCATTGCCCTCTGTCTGGTTCCAGACTGTGCGGCCAGCAGCCTTTGGCTGCCATTTTACGCCAAGATGAAGTCATCTTAGTGGCCTGCTGTGTGTGATTTCTTGTTCCTCCTCTCCCACTAAACATTCCAAGGGCAACCGGCATATTGGTGGAATTTTCTATCTTTTGAGCATTAAGAGAGGTAGTCTATATAGAGCACTTTTCACGGTGTCTGGCCAGTAGTTGGTGCTCATAAGGTAGCAAATACTACCATCGTTATCCTAAACTTTTGTAATGTGACCACTTTTCCGTAGTTCCCCCTGAAAGAGAGTTTGAATGGCCCCACAAGCCCGACTGCACGTGACAATCGTTTGTTTCTTTTAGGGAGTTCTATCTTTCTTTCCAAAGATGAAAACTGTGACAAACCAGGCTAAGCATTACAGATCATGCTCCTACTTGTCTGGTGGTCACACTGCATGGAATGAGTATTCCCTGTGGGTAAACTCTTCCCTTACACAACTCTTTTGACGTTACACAATTAAAAAGGCTTGCATATTAAAATTTGAGGCATGTGTAAGTACCTCATAATTAACTACTGTCTATTTAACCAGACAGCTCTAGCAAGTTAGTGTGGTGTCTGTTACGAGACTTAATAATTGTCAATGATTTTTTAAAACAATTTACTGGTATAATCATTAACTACTCCTAGATTATCTTGTCAAATTGATAATTAAATGCCTCAAAAATTCATTACAGAATCCGTGTATTAATAGGAATGTAATTAAGTAATGTTTGCTTATGTAATGTAGAGTTTATTACCTGTACATTTATTTATCTTTTCTACACTTATTAAATCTTCCTAGAGGACTCTTCGGAATCAATAGAAAACCCAGAGTCAATAAATGTCTTATTAGATTCAAATGAGCAACTTACTTGAGAGACTGTGAAATAAATATGGATTCTCCATATCTGTGAAGAGGGAGGAAAGATTATTTCTATTTTGTAGCAGGATTATCAGTTGGGAAAACAGGGCTCTTTTCATTCTTTCTTCCGTTTCCTCCTGCATCCTTCTTTCTTTCCCCCTCTCTCTCTTCCTTCTTTCTCTTTTCTTTCTTTCATTAAATATTTAAGTACCTGGTATGTGCCATTCATTGGGTGAGTCGTTGAGGATATATAAGGTATGATTCTAGTCTAACATAGCAAAGGGGAGAGACCTGTAAAAACTTGCAATGCATCATGTTTAATGCTACCCCAGAGGTATGTACAAAGTGCTAAAGGAGAACAGAGGAAGGAACAACTAACCCTACCGGTAGTCAGGGAAGGTTTCTCAGAGGAGGTGACATCTGAGCTTGCCAGAGATTGGGATGTAGGGATTTACCAGTGAGAAAACGACAGAGAGGGGCATTCCAGGTAGAGGGCATACATAGCATGTGCAACAACTTGGGGACAGGGAGGAACACGGACCACTCGGGAGTTAGATGGAAAGGGATGCATTTTAAACTGCTGAGTATCATGATCAGAGCTGTGGTTTTCAAAGGATAACTTTGGAGAATAGAGTTGAGATTTGAGTAGCTATCATTTACACAGTTATGATGTCCGTGACTTGCCCTGATGTCCTTGAGTTCTCAGGATATGCATTCGTATTGCAGTCTGGCTGGCCTTTCCCTTCCATACTCTTTTCTTCCTGGAGATCATCACATGCCTAGCAATTTACGGATTGTGTTGGATTTCTGCTTCGTCATCACTGTAAAGATATTCATACTTTTCAAATCACATATTCAAATTTTGAGTTTGATAAATAAGATTACAACATATTTCAACCTGGGCCTCCTGAAAAAAAAAAAAAAAAATCCCTAGTTCAGTTTGGTTATTCCCAGAACCTCTCCAAAATATTTAGGAGCAATAGAAATCCAACTCAAGGATGTTTGGTTATATAAACAACCCTGGACAAAATTTAGGAGAGAATGGGCCTTAAATTTAAATTAATAGTTTTCAAATATCTATATGGAATCCAGTCATTCATAACCTTCTTATTCGTCATAACCACAGAGACACAGAAGAGTCGGTTGTAATAATTTTTGTCCCTTACCAAATGTCAATCACTATTGAAGTAACTGCCTGTGTGGAGTTTTCCCACCTACCCAGTGGGTGGCTGAGTGCCTTTTGGTGAAGAAGGGAAGGAGGGAGAGAGACAGAGAGGGTGGAAATAAAAAAACATATTCTGGTGTTTAAAACTATATTGGCTATACTCAGCAAGTAGAAAATGTGTTCAAAGTCTCGGCAGACTCTTTTTCATGACGCTTAGAAATCAATTTCATACCCTAATGCTAGTCTTCAGCTCCGGCTCGTGGAAGAAGCTGCTTGGAGGGCTTTCCTTGCCCCGGGAAATAAGTATGGTGCATTTCTCCTACCAATATGCTCTGTGTGTGCCAGGCCTCCCTAAGTGCTATGTACTGTGACCAGCAATGTTTTAAAATGACCAAAATGATCACATTAGACAAGGTCAAGGGGGATCAAAGTCAATGGCTGAGTCATCCCCAGGAGTACAAAATTCTCTAAACTCTGAGCCCGAGATTGTTTAGAAGCAAATGACAAAAGACACTCTATAAATACAAAGTAGCTTTAATTAAAAAAAATTTTTATGTTTATGGAAAGTAGAACTTCAAAACCCTACTCTGAGATCTTTTATAACACATCTGCAGGTTGAGCAGAGAGATAATTCAGTTTATCAAAGCTTGTGGACCAAGATGCTAGATGATGTTTTCTTGAGGCCAGATGTTAGTGAAAACTGGATCTGAGTCTGGTGATCTGGTTTGAAGTCCCTGGTCTGCCACTTACTAAGTGGATGACTCCCGACCAGTAGCCTTGTCTCTCAGGGCCTCAGTTTCCTCATGTGTAAAATGAGAATAATTGTCCCAGGCCCACCCATCTCACATCACTGTTAGGAGGATCAAATGAGATCATGAATGTAAAATACCTTATAAACAGGTCATAAAATCCTACAGAAACGTGAGGGGTAGTATTATGATTAGATCTAAAATGTTGAAAATCTTTCAGAGAAACATATTCAGTATTCAAAGCATATGGTTAGAGGTCGGTGCTGCCTTAAGCATCAGATCCTGGCTCCCAGGCACTGATCAACTGGTTTACACATTTCCATTCTCTGAGAGAGGTTGTTCTTCCAAGGTGCTCCCCTACGGAGGCAGTGATTGTAACTGCCTGTTGACCTGTCTGCATATCTGGTTTGTCTGTTAAGTTCCCTGAGAGTAAGGCTACTGCTCATTCTGGCAGTCTAGCACAGTGGTCAATGTACAGGATTTAGAGACAGGCAACCTGGACCAGTCCCAGTTCTAGCCCTGGCTTTGCAACTTGCTCACTATATGACTTTGGACAAATTACTGGACCTCTTCAAATCTTAGTTTTCTCATCTACGATAAGAAGTTAATAAATATGCCTACCTCATAGTGACATTAAAAAGATTGAAGGAGTTAATACATGTCAAGTGCTTAATATAAAACCTGGAGCATAGAAAGTGCTCGAGGAATACTGGGTATTTATTACTATTATTGTTGCTGTTGTTCTTCTGTTCATATCTCCAGTGTCTAGAACAATGTTTAGAATATAATAGGTAAATAAATCAGTTAGTGAAAGAATACACCAGAAAGTTCCTATCCCAGCAGACATTTATACCAAGATTAATGAATCCTAAAAGTCTGAATAAAAAATGGAAAAGGATTGAGTTATGTGGGCTGGAGTTTCAAATTTGGGGCTATTTTCATCTTTGATCTCTACTGGTAATAAGAGCATTTCTACCATGCTGGAAATTTGTAGTATTAGTATAGCTCTTTAGAGAGTACAAAAAATTTTTAAGGTCAGTGTCTTATTGGATTCCCATACTAACCCTGTGTGGAAGGTATCATTATACTACCCACATCACAGATAAGAACACTGAAGTTCAGAGGGGGGAAAAGTCTTGGCTCAATCGTCACAGATCTGGTAATCAGAAGCACTGAAATTAGGTCTTCTGGTTCATTGTTCTTTCCTCCCCCTGGGAAGAGACCCAAGGCTAATCCACCTCAGAATTCGGTCTCTGATGGTGTCCATGAAGAGCATTCTGGAGAAGGGCCTGGTTTGTCTCCCTAACTGCAACAACCAAAATTAAGGAGGATCCCCTAAATTTCTCATAGTAATCCATTAAAAATCTCTTACCTATGTGTTTAACTAAACCTTTGTGAAGCTTATCATCAGTTCAGCTTATGCTTTGAATCCTAATTTCCTTGGCATATGAAATATGCTTTACCATCATCCTGCTGGGTTTTCCCCTATGTGAGCTAAGCTGCCTCAACCAGTCCCCACTCTGAAGGTGAAAACTGGAAGCCCTGGAGGTCTTTCAACCTAGGTCATTTAGGCAAACCAGACCTAGAAGTGTAATTACACCATTGCTGAACTTCATAAATCCTCCAGATTGCCTGCAGAGAAAAGCATTTCTCTCAGTAAATCTGAAACCCCTGATAATTTCCTCTGAGGAATTACCAGCAGGTTGCAAGACTAGCATGCTTATCCACTACTTGAACTTTTCTCCAGTCCCATTCTCTTGTATCTCACTACAGCATTGCATACTTTTGACAATCTTTCATTCAGTGTTTCCCGAGACCCAGCATTCCTCTGGTTCTTCTCCAACACTTCCATCCTGGCCTTTTCCAGTTCTTCCACAGCCTCACAACTTCGGACACTTCCCTAGATCTAAGCCCGCGTCCTCTGTTTTCTCTTTTCTCTTTCTCTCACTCCTCTCATTAGCTCTGGTGCCAGCTTTTAAGCTAGGCACCGGGGCTACAAAGATGAGTAAAATATAGTATCTAACCTAAGGAACCTGCAGTCTGGCAGAGGGGAGATGGATGTGTGAACAAAGGCCTCTAAGTCGAATGAAGTGTTGTGCTTTGATCGGGCTGGTTGAGGCTCGAGTGGAGGGAGAGGACAGCAAAGGGTGAAGGGCAGAAAAATCTCTATGGGAGGGGTCTTCAGGGATATCTTAGAAGGTAAGGAGGTGCTCCTCATTCAGATTAGAAAAGGAAGGGCATTTGAGATAACAACACTGTTTATTCAAAAGAACCAAGGGGAGAAACTGCGAGTTTCATTTTCCAAATCTGAAAAATGGGGATAATAATACTTAACTCACAATGTTGATGTGAGCATTGGTGATAATGTACATAAATAGAGCTTGGAACTTAGTAGATAATCAATGAGTAGCCAATAGTAATAACAAGCCCCTTTCTCTTACCAGTCCTGTTTCCTTTTTTTTGGTAAAAAAGATGGGATTGGACTACAAGATTTTTAAAGGCCTTTCTGGATCTGACATCTCAAGATGCCTTGAAATCCTCTAGGGAAATTTAACAACAGTGCAATCCCTTCTCCTCAATATATCCCCCTAGTGCTGGCCAAGCCTCAGCACTCTCTCCCCTCTCAACACACAAATCATTTACTTTAAGGACCATCAGTTTTACTGACAAACAAATGCTGCCTCGTGAAGTGTATTTCACCATTGCATGGACCGGCTGGTTTTGTGTTGTTTAACTTTATACTCAGGCTCAGCTTGTCTTCCATTCTTGATTGTAAACTCCCTAAAATAAGAGTGGATGCCACTCAATTCAGAGCAGGAACACAAGATTCCTGTGATGGCTCTGGTACCTACGGGCTACCAGAGCTTGGGCAATTTAGTTAACCTCCATTTTCTCAGATAGTAAATAGAGAGCGTGATAACGGCCAACTTTTGCAATTTTTATAATATTTAAATGAGAAAATGCATATGATGGTGCTTTGTAAACTATAAAGATAGGAATTTTTTATTACATTTGTCTCTGCACCTGGACTAATCAGGACTCCTTTGGTTGCAACTAACAGAAAGTCAACTCAAAGTAGACTAAGTGAAAAATCACATTTTGAGCACATAACTGAATAATTGCAACAGGCATCGAGTAAGAAAATCAGAACTACGTTTCTCTCCATCTATCGGCTGTGCTTTTCTCTGTGTCGGCTTCTTTATCAGGCATCTCTTTCTTGGTGTTTCTCAGCAGCTGCATATTTATATCCTATCAGTTCAAAAACCTTAACCAAAAGTTTTTTTGTTCTTCTTTCTCCCAAGTAATTTTGGCAAAAATTTTACAACCAACTCTCAATGGACTGACATGGATATGTCCATCTCTAATTCAGTTACTGTGGCCAGTGAGGTTAGATATGCTGATTGGCCAAGGCTGGGTCAACTCCACCATGGGAGTCCAGAGGAATGAGGTCAGTTCCTCATAAGCAACATGGATTGAGAGTGGAGGGGTGGTTCTTTAAAGGAAGAGTGAAGTGCTGTTGCCAGAATAGGAGACAGTAGGTACTGGAAAGACCAAAACAACAGAGATACTGTGCAGCGCCCACCACAGTAGCCTCATCAATCAAAGCCGTGAGAGCTTGGAAGGACAATCACTCTACGTGACAACGCCACGCTGCACCCATTGGGAATGATACTGTGATGAACTGGAATCCACGTTGCGTGAGGCACTTCAATTCACTCCACAACAAATCTAAAAGAAGACAGGTTGTGGAAAGTTCCAAAGCAGGGATATTCACAGGGCATGTATTGGGAGTCCAACCAATGTTTAATTGCTTTGATTTTGTTGATTTCAAACTGGCCTAGTTTTCTTATCCTGGCATTGGTGAGCCTGAGAGCCAGAGGAACAGAGAAAGTTCTGAAACCATATTTTCAAACAAAGTCTTTTAAAATAAAACATTCACTCATTTGAATACCTGTGTGAAAGTGAGAGGGCCTCTGATGAGTTCACCCCAGGACAAGCTCAGGCTATGGAACCAGGCTGCCGGGAGGCAGGAAAGGGCAGAGCCCACAGTGACAGCAGTGTATTGTCTCCTGCCAGCTGGGGCTGCTCCCTCCTCCCACCAGCCTCCAGGCAGTGGGATCTCCTGAGCTTTGGTGTCCATTCTGGTGGGCATGGTTGGGGGGTCATCTGGGTGCCCGTGTTCAGTCCCTCAGTCCTAGATCTGGCGGCAGCTGGTACATTTGTTGGCAGTCACTGGACGGAATCTAGTGAGAGACTCAGGAAATGCCGGAAGTGGCCCCTGACTTGGTGCTGCTGCCACTTTGTTTGGAAAAGTTGACTAAGCTAAGGGACTAAAGGGTCTTCCACTTCTCCTTTCTCTTCCTCCCGTTTCCCACCTCCCTCCCTATCTTCCTTCCCCACCAACTTTTTCTCTTTTCTCCTGCTCACTTTTGCTCCTTCTACTAGGATTAAATCTCCTTGAGGACAACATTTGTGTCTTAATTATGGATAAAGCCCTTCTTGGGGGAAGATATTAAGACAAATAAAATGCAAATCCTGTCTTTAAACTTTTAATTGTAATGGAAGGAGCAACCCCACTGACAACAAACCCAAGGTAGCCAGTGGTGACTGCCCCCCTCCCACTGAAAAAGGGCACATCTGGAAGTCTGGGAGTTCAGAGGCAGAGGTAATTTCTGCTGGGTATTCATGGAGTGTTTTCTGAAGGAGGTTTTGAGTTAGGTCTTGAAGGCCACTTATTGAGAAAATACAAATAAACCTGGGAAATAAGCAAATGACTTGGGCATAGCCACAAGGAGGACTCAAGCTTAACACACCAATAGTTCACAGTCTGCTGATGGGCTGCAGTCCTTCACTCACAGCTTGATTAATTTTAGTTCATACAAACTGCTAGTACACTTGGTTACCTACAAATACATATGAGACCAAACCCAGAAAATCAGAAGTGGGAGAAGGGGCTGCCACAGGCAAGCTACTAAAAGTGGAGAGAAGTACGAGGTTGACGGCTTCATAAGAAGTGAGAAGACAGAAAAACAAAACAAAACCCTACCACAAATCCTCAAGAATGAGAAATCATAGCAATCTGGATTGAGTGTGGAGGTCAAGCAGTCCTTTAAATATAGAGAGTCCTCTAGACTGTCATCGTACCTTAGAGTTCAGTGAAGGAAGTGACAGCCTTAGTCCCCCCAAAAAGACTAGATTGCATTCTTCATTCTCTGTTTTAGAATATAGATAAATGCATAATCTATTTTAGAAAGAGTTCCATCCCAAATGAGTTACAATAAAATTTATATTAAAACCATAAACCATCAGCATTGGAATGCTATGTCTTGAAAAAATAATTTGGTTTGACTTTTAATAAATCTAAAAGTGCTGTGGGTCATTTTATGTCATACATGCCTCTTCCCGTCTTCTTCTTGTTATCTCTATGCTTCCTGTGTTCCTAAGGTTTCTGTTCCTTCTTCCCTGGCTGTGGCTTTCAGCAGTTTCCTCCTGAGTCTGGCACACTGACTGGCTGTTGGTCCCTCTTCTATAGCATTTCCAGTATGGTGGTGAGGGGGTGGGGGCGGAGCCATGTGGCCGGGTCTAGGGACTTGGGCACTGGGCTTGGCTTCCTACCCAAGAACTGGAGATTTGAGAAAAATCACTTTCCTTCTTTGAACCTCTGTTTCCCCATTAGAAAAATGGGATAATAACTCTTATTCATGGAGTTGTGAAAACCAAAGACATTAATGGACGTGAAATTGGCAAATTGACCAGTGGTTCCATTCTTTGTCCACATACAGCACTTATAACTACCCTGACCCTTAATTATCATTTGCCTACTCATCTGTCTCCCTCATTTGACTGTTAACTTATTTGAGGCTGTGCTTTTTCTGTTTTCTTTTTTATCCCTTTTTGTACCTCCAGGAAGAAAGGCTGTCTTAAATGGCTCTGCAGGTCACATGCACTATACAACACTGGGGGAGGGGCATTGTTCCTATGACCATGATGTGAGTAGGGTCCTCGAAGGTTGTGTGATGCAGGGGCTCTGACCAAAGTCCAAGCATGCTGCTATCTCCATGAATATTAATCATGAGGGTCTCTCATTTCCGTTTGTAATATTTAAGCCCTGTCCTGGGGCATAAAATATTGTTGAATACTGGATTCTGGGCCATGAATTGAAAATTTTGCATTCTATTATTCAATTTCAGGCCCAGCTTTCAGCCTCCCATTTCATCTTTAACTGAATTGTACTGGTCATACTCTTGGCAGATTCCTTCAGCCACCCTAGAGGTCTCCTGGCAAAGAGGAGTTTTCAGCTATCAGGATTTCAAAGTAAAAGTGAAAAACTTGGCAAGCCTGATATTTAGACTTTGGTGTTTTAATTCCAGAATCTTTGTAAATGAGGACATCTCAACAGCCAGGCTTGAAAGTAGGGGAAAAAAATCACACATATCTCTCCTACGCTCCCTCACCCCACTCCCACCATTACAGAGATTTAATAGCATCTATGAAACGTTGTAGTCTGACCTCTACTTGTTTCTTGATGGGCTTCAGTCAGTTTCCTCATCTGCATATTGGGACTAATCATATCTACTTCCCAAGTTTACTAAAGAGATGTCACATGAATGTGCCCAGGCACAGAACCTGACTCCTATTATGTGCTCAAAAGTGGTATGTGAATCTGAAATGACGGTGGCAAGAAGCCCACCTCTCCCTCTCTCTGGTAATGTTTTTCATTGTTGGATAGATTTGACATAGAGCTATCTACCTCACAATGAGAGGAAAAAAATGTATCTCTGTGTAACTTCTACCTATGAGACCCCTGCGCAAGGATGAACTGTCATCCCACTTTCCTGGCCTCCCTGCTAGTGAGGACAGACAGCAGAGAGCTGCTGTGGTCAGAGAGCTGAGGAGCCAGACAAGCCTCTGTGGTCATGCACTTATTTATTTCCTTATTTATTACTTTTGCAGCTAACATTTTTACAATCATGTTATTTTGTGGTTTATTTGCAAAATGCATTGGGAGCCAAGTTTGCTTCCAATGTACTTTGAGTTGGAAAAGGGTTGCATAGGGCAGCCCACTGAGAGGTGAGGGGAGGGCAGGACAGCCGTTACAAAAACATTATATAATTGATATATCTCTTAATAATCCTTTCTTTGTAATCAGGCTCCCCAAGGCAGATGGAGAAATGGAAACCGAAAAAGCACCATAGGCTCATGCGTAACCGCGTGAACAGACTGCAACATTAGAAGTAAAATGCGAAGGGGAGGACAACCCAGGAGGAAGCTCCACTCCTGCTGAAGGACCCCCAAGCACCAAAATGGTATCTTTTGAAAGACTTTAGGAGAAAATACAGGTTAGTTATAGAGGAATGATGGGTAATGAATTAATTCATGAGTATTATTATTAGGGAGCTTTTATAATTAGTTTTTGAAGATTTTTATAAAAACAAAAACCCAGTTTTCAGAGATGAGGTGAAATGGGGCTCAAGAGACACTCTGCCAGAAACTGCTTTTCCCTTTATATTTTTCCTTCCTCAGCCCCCAGGCAATAGCTGATTCCTGAGAGGATGCCCTGTAGTTGGTGTAGCCCATTTTAACTGTATTCAAGTTTGTTCTTGTATTATTCCATCTGGTGGCTCCCCAAACCACTTTCCTTTTTTACTCTCCTTGAAAATATTTACATAAGAAGGTTCTTGCAATGGCAGGATCCTATATTGGTGGATTGGCGCAAAGCAAAAAGTCTTGATGTGTTTTATTTCTTTTACGAACAATTTGGTTAAGTGGATTCTCTCTCAGCTCATTAAAAAAAATCCTTTCATTTTAGGAACATCATCAAAAGCTAAATAGCATCAGAGAGAAAAATAAGTTTGCAATGCACAGCCTCAAGTGGCAAGTCTGTGAGCTGCTCCATAGCTGTTAATGGTTAATATGAGAACTGGTGATAATAGTTAATGGCTGGAATACAGTGTGCGTTTAAAGGCCTCATCTCCCGAGACAGGACAAGGATCTGTGGTGTTTTCTAGGTTGGCTGGATGGATAAGAGATCAGATAACTAAATCTTGAGATCAAGACACGGTTCCCAAACTTCAGACCCCAGCTCATCTTGCCACCCTCCCTAAAGGCTCTGTCTCTACTTTCTCATCTCTGCCCTTCCTCTTTGACAAGTTCTTTCTTACCCACAGCTTTAACTGACACCTCTCTACAGGTACAATCAAACCTCTCTCTTTAGCTTTGACCTCTTTTCTGAGCCTCAGTTCTGTATTTTCAGCTTTTTAGACATTTCAACAAGATAGCCATCAGTACCCTAACTCAATAGGACCAAAGCCAACCTCGTCCCCATCTGGACCTGGTCCCACTCTTGCTCTTGTGAACGTAGCCTCCCACCCTCACCCAAAGCAGCATCATTCTCTCAGACACTTATTTCTGAAATCTGTCACCTTTGACTCCTCCGTCTCTCTTGCCCCAAATCTAATCAGTTACCTAGTGCTGTTGATTTTAACATGTCCCGAAGACGTGCATGGATATATCTCTGTTTCTATCCCAGCGGTCATTGCCCTAGGCTTCTTTACATTTTATACATTTATTTATCAATATGCTCATATAGTCAATACACATATAGATTGGATATATGCTATATTCTATATGTAGGAACTAAGCCATTGCTGGGGTTACAGAAGTGGACAAGACAAAAAAGAATCTGTACCTGCTATCAAGGGGGAAGGTACACACTTAAAAATTTTAATTATTAAACAGCACGTTTAGTGTGACCGTAGGGGTAAAACAGGGGATGTCACAAATCTCTGTATCTTCTGACTCTCCCAAGATCCTGCAGCATACTGTTTCCATATTCATTTATCTGACTGCGTCACTTTCTTTCTCAAATGCCATGAGTGCCCTTTGCTATTACCTACTCATTTCATGCCACTTATTTATTCATTCACTCATCATTCACATATTCTTGTGCTTCTCTCTCACACCATGCTGCGTATTGTCTCCACGCCCTTGCTAAGGTGGATCCTTCTTCTTGTAGTACCCTCTCTTCACCTCACTCCACTCAGCCATTCTTCACTTGGTTAATTGGAGAGATACTTTCATTAATGCAGATATTAACACTTCTAGAAAGACCTCTGCACTCCTCACGCTCACCAGCTTCTTCTCTATCCCCTCATCCCAACCACTAAGTACCTGTTCATTTTTCATATCTTTAGGAGAGCATCATACCATTTGATACTGATTACTCTGGCTGTGAACTCTTGGTTCTGTGACACTAGCCTTGACCTAAACTTGATGTTTCTAGCAAGTCTTCCTTGAGTTAAAACCCTTGCTTTCCCTAACACACGATCTTTGATTTGGCTGATCCCTCCCAGCCTTCATCACTCTTGCCTGGGGTAGAGCCTGACTCCTATAAGCAGCAGGCCACAGAAGCTACTATTGACCTGGGCTCCTTGGTCAGTACTGCGCTGTGCCAGATTTAGAACATGCAGAAGAGACAGTTTCCATATGATCATTTATTATGTGACCTAGAATAAAAGGGCTGTGCAGTATAAAGCTGGGCAGCAGCATCTTCATGAGAAATATTATTGCTCTGTGTTCCTTCTTTGTCTTTGCCCAATTTGCAGATGGGGAAAGACAAGGTTTAAAGAACAGTATCTTGTATGCATTATAATAAATTAGAAGAAATGATAGAGATGTTAGAAATCAAATTTATGAATGCAAATTTTTGTATCTGTTTTCCTGGATTTGCCTGGCTGCAATGAAAATTGGGTAGATGGTAAGATGTTTTGTTCAGTTAGTCTACTACGTTTTGATTCCTTTATATTTAGTGTCCCTTCACCCCAGTTCTTTTCAAAAAAAGACCAAACTTCTTGAGAATGCAGAGCATCTACTGTGGAGACGTTGTAAGCACCAGAGCAGCCCAAGGCTATTGAGTAACACCTGCCTGCAGCTGGACTCAAGATGGGACTGGGTTCTGAGAAAGACTGCACACTTTCCCTATTGGAAAGACAGACATCATTTCGGGAAATATTCAATAAAAATTTTCTGAGACACAGAGTCCCATTCATGGTGGGAGGGATTGAAGGGAGCTGTTTTCCCTCTTAAGGCTTGGCTCAGTCTGGAAGGATGCTATGTAGTATAACCCAGAATTGATGATTTTGTTGATCATGTTTCAAAACCCCTGCCCTTTAAATGAGTTCCCAGAGAAAATTGAGTGCAATTGTGGGAAATTTAACTTCTTTTCTAAAAAAAAAGTCTCATTATTATTTTTTTGAGATTTGAGAGAGAGGATGACAGGAGACACTGAATGTAAACCTGCCCAAGGACCAAAAAATAAAAGGGGCTGAGGTTAGGGGGATGAATAGAGCAAAGAAAGATGAGAATTCTGGGTCGGAAACTCTTGCTGAATGAGTCATCCTGCAGGACAAATAAAACCTCACTCATCACCCTGTCTTCCTTCTCTGTAGCGACAGAAGCAAACAGGGGGGCCCTGGAAAAACATCAGCAATTTCTTGTAGCATCTGTAGGTGAGGAAGGTTTCCAAGCCACAGAGAGGGCTGTGAACGCGCTTACCGGGGCTCCGGTTTTTCTCAGCCAAATAGGAAGAACCTCCAAATTGACCTTGGAAAAACATACTCACTAAAGGAAAAAATATTCTAAGTTCCCCCGGTGTATTTGTGTTAAGAGATTTTTTTTTTAAAAAAGAAACAAATAGATTGCTTTCCAGTTTTCCATGAAAAGAGTTTGAATGCTCTTGGGTTCAGAGTGGTAGAATCCTTAAAGTGGGTTTTGAAAGGCTGTAGAGAGGAATTAAGCCTTGTCCCTCTTTAATGAATACAAGGTCATCCACAGAGTACAACCGTATTCATATTAAAAAACCTAAGGGGGAAAGCATTCTTGCCACTCCTTTCTGCAAAGATTGCAATTAGCATTTTTATGAAGAACATAAACTCCCTGTGTATCAAAGATGCACTTTTATTACTCTGAAACTGGCTCGAATAAGCATCCCGCAAATGTTTGGCTCTTTCCCTTCCAGGAGGAGGCCAATTAAAACACAGTCTGTCTCATTGCCAACCCCTACCCACCCTGCAGTGGAGCAACAATACCGAGATGGTAGCGTTGGCACCCTCAAAAGCGGCTTTTCAGCTATTGGGCACCTGGAAGGAAAAGGATGATTTCTTGGCTGTCATCACACACACACACACACACACACACACAAAAACAAAAACCCAAGGCTTATTTTACTTTCCCCTCCTCACTCCGGTTATGAATTGCTTAGTTCAGAAGGATGGTTTAACTTGCCACCAATTGTGTGGGCTGTTCTCCCACCTCTGGAGCAGCAAGGCTCTAGGGAGAGTAGCAGTTGACCATGTCTTAGTGGCTCAGCATGCTTTTACAAACTGTATTGCCCTCTGGACAGCAGCCTGTGCCAGCGGGCTGCTTTCTGGAGCAGAGACTTGCAGCTGCACAGTCCCCCTGTGGCTACCAACTGGCTGTGCCATTTGACTTTGTTTCCTCAGGTATTGTCTGCTTTGACCAGTGGTTTTTCTATTAGAGGGGGCTCTCTATCATGGTATGGGGGAGAAAGTAGAAAGGACAGTGTCTGGCTGCTTTTGGAGCCAAAGGCAACAGGCCAGGTTTTACCTGACTCATTCGATTCTATGCATCAGCCAAATGGGTCTTGCTAAAATATTTAGTCTCCATATACATAATAAACAATCTTGCGCCAGAATCAGGCAAAAGTATAAATAAGCTCAATATCCTTTTCATTGGAAGTGGCACCAAGCTCAATGTAAGTAGATGATGCTCAGGAAAT
Source organism: Ceratotherium simum simum (assembly GCF_057802395.1). NCBI lineage: Eukaryota > Metazoa > Chordata > Mammalia > Perissodactyla > Rhinocerotidae > Ceratotherium > Ceratotherium simum. The sequence continues at coordinate 34,574,913 of NC_141914.1, read as the reverse complement.
GTTTCTTAAACGAAGGAATTAATATGCCAAGGCTGGGGGAGGTGGGAGTACTTTCTACCAAATGACGTTAGGTACAATTTAATGGTATTTTACTAGTGTACCTCTATTCATTTTCCTCCACTTTCTGATGTGATGAAATTCATTCTTGTGATTGTTGTACTAATATTACCTCTGACAATGAATCTTCCAGATTTCAGACAGAGTTGGACTGACTTCATACGAAATCAGTTCATGCAATGCTGGAAAGTGTAGCTGTTTTGATGCTTTTAACTGCAAATAAGAGAGTACTTGTCAAAACGAATTCAAACAATTTAGATTTATTGATAAAACTCGCAAAACAAGATGTCCAGAGATTAGCAGTTCTGGGTTTGGATCAGCAACTCATCGATGTCAAAGGTTAAGATCAATGTCTCTGGAATTTTTTCTTTTTCTTTTTTTTTTCATGCTTTCAAGATGGCTGTTACAAGTCCAAGCATCATGACTTCATAGAATATTGTCTAAAAAACAACATGAGAAACTTTTTCAAAAGACATTAAAAACTTCCATTGTATCTAATTTTCCAAACTGCACCGTATACAAAGTAAAACCAAATTTCCGTGATTAACTTAGACCCATTATATTAGTTTCCTAAGGCTGCCATAGCAACGTACCACTGACCAGGTGGCTTAAATAACAGATATTTATTTTCTCATAATTCTGGAGGCTAGAAGTCCAAAATTAGGTTGTTTTTTTTCTGAGGTCTCTGTTCTTGGCTTGTAGATGACTGTGTCTACCTGTGTCTTCACATGGTCCTTCCTCCACATGTGTCTGTCTTAATCTCCTCTTCTTACAAGAACAACCGTCATAATGGATTAGGAGCCACTCTACTGATTTTATTTTTAAGTTGATTTCTCTCTTTAAAGACTCTATCTTCAAATATAGTCACATTCTGAGTTAATGGGGGTTAAGACTTCAATATTTGAGTTCTGAGGGGGACACAATTCAGCCCATAATACCCATCATGACTGATCCTCTGGGATTTGTTATATTACTGCTCAGGCAACATTGGGGTTTGGTTAACAAGAAAGAAGGAAGAGTGACTGGCACAAATGTCCTTACTTATTAGCATTATTATTTTTTCATGTAATGATTGTTGAGATGCCTTCTTTTCCCCAAACGTAACCAGTTTTGAAGAGGCCAGTGTTAGAAGTGATTCAGAGAAATCAAAGATCAGGGTAATTGATCACATCTGTCTCTAGATGTGGCCAGCCTGTACCCAGTGGCAGCATATTCTTTTGTAACAAGTGCACAGTAAGGAAAATAAGGGTATTTTCTTAACAAATGGTGTAAGAATTTCTCTTAAGGAAAAGATGTCTTCGTTTAGAAAATTTCTTGAAAACTGCTTGGTGGGAAAGCGATATTCAGAGGTCATGGGCTATCAGGAGCCAAGATAACAAAAGAGAAGGCTAAACTTCTTTGAATGAAACAGGAATCACAAACAGGAATTTGGGAGTGTAGGGAGAAATGTGAGGGGATAAAAGGCTGAAGACCTTGGGAGAAAAGTGGACAGTAACAATACCCAGTTGTGGGCAAATCAAAGTCTTCCTAGAACAAAGAAGTCTGGTGCTCAGTTTGAATCTATTTTTCTGGTATGACATAGTACTCTCCTCAGCCACCTTCCTTTGATCATCACTAAAACATACTAAGTGCACACCTAGCTCAAGATAGCAGAGTTTTAGAGAAGGGGCTGTGCTGCAATGGCATTGATATGCCATGAACAGGATTGGTGGATGATTCACATATGGGACTGATTCAACCAAAGCAGGATTTCAGAAACACAGGTACCTGTGAGCTGTAGTCACTTCCTACTCCTACCTCCAGGTAAGAATAGAAATCTTGAAGACTATTTCAATTTTTATAGAACACTGAAAGAGAAATGAGAGTAAAGGCGTGTTTGACTCAACCTTATCTATACTTTAAGGGACAAGGTGATACCAGATGTCATCTAGGTTACGTATGTATTGTAACAGCATTACTTTTTAGAAATAACAGTCCAAACTTATATTAGATAATGAGTTATTTTAAAATGTTTCTCCATGTATTATTCTTTATTTTCTGTCTTCTGCTTTTATCGTACATGATTATTATAATCTGGGAAGACAAGCACAAACTTTTTTTAAAAATATCTTATTTATTTATTTTAAAAGCTTACTTTGAGATAATTTTAAATTGATATGCACTATAAGAAATAACAGAGAGAGATCCCGTGTATCTTTTACCTAGTTTCCACCTACGGTAACAACTTGCAAAACTATAGCACAATATCATGGCCAGGATATTGATTTTCATACAGTCAAGATACACAACATTTCATCACCACAAAGACCCTTCTTATTGCCCTTTTATAGCCCTACCACTTCCCTCCTGCCCCATCCCCGTCTTAACTCCTGGCAGACACAAATCTGTTCTCTATTTCTATAATTTTGTCATTTTAAGAATGTTATGTGAATGGAATTATACAGTATATAATCTTTTGGGATTGGCTTTTTTCACTTAGCATAATTTGCTGGGAATCATCCAGGTTGTTTGATGTATCAGCGGTTTTTCCTTTTTAATGCTGACTGATATTCCATGGTACCATGTACCACAGTTTGTTTAAATATTTACCCACTGAAAGACATCTGGGCTGTTTCCATTTATGGGACATTACAAATAAAGCTGCTTGTTATTAATTGCGTTGTATCCCCCAGAACTCATATGTTGAAGTCCTAACCCACGGTGACTCAGATTATGACTGTATTTGGAGATAGGGTCTTTACAGAGGTAATCAAGTTACGATGAGGTTATTAGCATGGACCCCAATCCAATGTAACTGATGTTCTTATAAAAAGGGTAAATTGGAGACAGGCAAACACAGAGAGCACACAACGTGAAAATGAAGTCAGAGATTGGGGTGATGTTTCAACAAGGCAAGGAGCACCAAGAATTGCTAGCAAAACACCAGAAGCTAGGTGAGAGGCATGGAACAGTCTATCTCACAACTGTAAGAAGGAAGCAACCCTGCTGACACATTGATCTTGGACTTCTAGCCTCCAAAACTGTGTGACAATAAATTTCTGTTGTTTAAGCCACCCAGTATTGGTACTTCGTTACAGCAGTAGTAACAAACTAATGCAGTTCCATAAACATTTGTATATAAGTTTCTGAATAAATACAAGTCTTCATTTCTTTGGGATACTTGCCCAGGAGTACAATTGCTGGTTTGTATGGTAATCACATGTTTAGTTTTTAAAGAAATAGCCAAACTGTTTTCAGAGTGTCCGTACCATTTATATTCCCACCAGCAGCATATGAATGATCCAATTTCTCTGCAGCCTCACAAGCATTTGGTGTTGTCACTATTTTTTATTTTAGCCATTCAAATAGGTATGTAGTGGTGTCACATTATGGTATTAATTTGCATTTCTCTAATGGCAAATGACAATGGACATCTTTCATGTGCTTGGTTGTTCATTTGTTTTTACTGTTGAGTTGTGAGAGCTTTTATATATTCTAGATAATAGTCCTTCATTGGGTATGTAATTTGTAAATATTTTCTCCTAGCCTGTAGCTTCTTCTGTCATCTCCTTAATAGGCTCTTTCCTGGAGCAAAAGTTTGTAATTTGTATAAAGTCCCCTTTATTTGTGTTGTCTTATGGATCATGCTTTTAGTGTCAATTATAAAAATTGTTGCCTAGCCCAAGATACCAAAGACTTTTCATATGTTTTTAATAAAAGTTTTATACTTTTGCATTTTACACTTGAGTCCATGATCCATTTGAGTTAATTTTTGTATAAGATGTGAGGATTAGATTGAAGTTTATTTCTTTGCGTACAGATGCCCAATTACTCCAGCACCATTTGTTGAAAAGGGTGTCTTTCCTCCCTGTTTTTGTGTCTTTGTCAAAAATCAGTTGGGCATATTTTTGTGAATCTATTTCTGGGTTCTCTATCCTGTTCCATTGATCTATGTTTCTATCCCTCCACCGATACCAAACTGTATTGATTACTGTAGGTATATGGTAAATCTTAATATCGGGTAGGGTGATTCTTACCACCTTATTCTTCTTTTCTCCTCTATCAATCTCTGTCTTTTAATTGTATTTAGATCATTTAATACATTTAAATGTATTTAGATCACTTACATTTATTATAATCATTGGTATTTTAGGATTAAGTTGCCATTTTGTTTTACATTTATTCTATTTTTTGTTTCTCTGTTTTCTTTTTTCCTACCATCCTTTAAGCTACTGGACACTTTTTAAAATCCCGTTTTTATTTTTCTATAGCTTTTTTGGATGTTATCTCTTCATATAGCTGTTTTAGTTGTTGCTCTAGATTTTATCTGATATGTACATAACATCACTGCTTACTGGTGTTATTTTAGCAGTTCAAGTGAAGTATGAAAATTTTACCTCCCTTACATTTCTTACCCTTCCTCCATTTAAAATATAATTTTCTTAAATATTTTCTCTATGTATATTTAGATCCACATCAGATAGCATGATAATTTTTGCTTTGATAGTCAAAAATAATTTAGAAAACTCAAGGGAAGAAGGAAAATCTATTTTATTTATCCATATTTTTGCTTACCATGTACTTCCTTCCTGATGTTCCAAGATTCCTTCTTTTTTTTTTTTAGAGAACTTCCTCAGCCATTCTGTTATGGTAGGTTTTCTGATGACAAATTCTCTTAATTTTCCTATTTCTGAGAATGTCTGATTTCCCTTTCACTCCTAAAGGATATTTTCTATGGAAGTTTCCTTCTGGGTTGACAGTTTTTTTATTTAAGCAGTTGAAAAGTGTTGTGCCACTTCCTTCTGGCCTCTGTGATTTCTGATGGGAAATACACTGTCATTTGAATGGTCTTTTACATTTAGGTATAGTGTTATTTCTCTTTTGCTGTATTCAATATTTTTCTTTGTCTTTAGTTTTCAAACTTTGATTATGATATGTCTTGGCATGGATTTCTTTGGATTTTTCCTCCCAGGGTTCATTCAGCTTCTTGAATTTGTAGGTTTTTGTGTTATTTTGTGTTTGTTTCTTTTGCCAAGTTTGGGAAGTTTTCATGCATTATTTCTTCAAGTACTTTTTCAGCTCCACTCTTTTTCTCCCTGTTTTCTACCACTCCCATAACACAACTGTTAGATCTTTTGTTCCATTCCCACAAGTCCTTGCAGCTTTGCTCATTTTTCCTCTGCTGTTTAGATTGGGTAATTTCTATTGTTCTTAAAGTACATTCATTAGTCTGCTGAAATTCTTGAGTATTAGGGAAAACTCCCAATCAGCTATCTTGGCTAGCTATGTAACTTGCCTCTAGCCACCTGTGGGGCCACTTTGACCTCCAAAATCACTTCTGCCCTTCCAAAATCTCATGTGGGTTTTTCCTATTGACAAATTCTAACTTAGAGTCATACAACAAAGGGGTTTCTGGAATATGTAGTTAGAAGTTTGTTGGTTTATCTACATCTCCCTGGTGAGTGAATGGTGCCCTATAATAGGAGAGGTGATGGACAAGAAAACATCCAGCTGGCCCAGGCAATCTGCATTTCTGGAAAATTACTCAAATAGTTAGAAATACATTGCTAAATTCTACCACTGGACCCATGATACAGATAATTAGTTCTCCTTTTCCCAACAGAATGTTGAATTTATTTTTGTTTTCATCACTTTTCCCAACTGATTCACCCTAAGTTACTATCTAAGGAGGACATCTATAGTATTGTGTAATCTACAACTTTCATTTCTTTTGGAAATCGTTTCTTCTCCCATTCCAACCAATTGTTTTCAGTTGGGGCTACCATGATTTTCCATGACCCTGATCCCATCTTTGGTCACAGTTTATTTGGTATATCAATGGCATACTACTCAAGTTGGACAAATCAGTGTTTTGTTCTCCGAAAATAGTTTATTGGTCTTGTAGGGGTGGAAAAAATTTCCCTTTTTCCTTTATAGGTTCTTTGGCTGGTCTAATAATTAAACTAACATAAGACAGATTAATGGGAGAAAAACAAGTTTAATTTCGTACATACGGAAGCCCATAAAAACATGAGACTCAAATAAGTGACCAAAGCAGGAAGTTTTTATACCTTTTAGACAAAGAAACAATACATTTGTGAAGAATTGACAAGACAAAGGGGTTTAGGCTCGGGGTAGTAAATTGGTGAAGAAGTAGCAAGGTTTGTTTATATAGCCTTCTCAACCCTAAATTCCCTATCTCTGGTGATAAGTATGCCTTCTACCCTCCTGGTACAAGAAGAATACCTTTCACAAGGGAGATTTATCTCCTGCTTTCAGCGAGACAAGGGTCTGAGTGTCCTTTTTGTGTTGGCTGTTTCTCAAATACCTTTCATTCAAAATATTCATTATGCCAAAGTGACATATTTTGGGGTGGCATATTCTGCTTCCCTTCAGTCTAAATATGGGTCCTTGATCAGATTAGGCAATTAGAATTATTTCTAGAATTTCTTGAAATATAATTGAGAAAGAGAGTTAGTCTTTGTCTTTTGGCAGAAAATTCAAGAACTCTTGACAGCTATGTATCCTATTATCTGAAAGAAGCCAGTTTGCAGTGAAAGGAAAGGAAAATGATACGTAGAGAGAAAAAGAGCAAAAAAGAAAAAGACATGGAAAGAAAGAGACATGTGGTCATGTTCAAGTCCCTGATTCTAGTTGTTCCAAAGTCCATATTATCTCTCCTCATGGTTTGCTTACTCAAATCTTGTTTTATTTATTATTTACATGTGAACTAATTACTATTTTCTCTTTTATTCTTTTCTTTACTAAACTAGTTCACACCCAATTTCTGTCATTTGGAAACACATATTATGATAACTGGAAGCAAGTGTGATATAATTTACATTTGTGAAGCTTCCCAAACCACTTATTTTGGAAAATGATCATTTGTCCTATTCACAAACACTACCTGCACATTTACTGATGGAGTCTTTCAACAATCAAACTTGATAGTTTAGGTTTGAGTGCTATTGGTCTATGTTGTGGACACTATGTATTTACTTTTATATATCTCATTCAACTTAAATCTTCTAACAATCAAAGTGGTAAAGATTTTTGTTCATGTTTTAAAGATGAAAAATAAGAGCAGATTTAGAGAAGTTAAGTGATGTCTTATAGGTCATCCAAAAAGTAAGTGAGATCTGAATTCACGGATTCAGCTTTCACATAAAGTACTTTTGTGTAAATTAGAAAAAGTTTGCAGGGCCGGCCTGGTGGCATAGTGGTTAAGTTCGCGTGCTCTGCTTCAGCGGCCCAGGGTTCACATGTTCGGATCCTAGGCATGGACCTACACACTGTTTATCAAGCCATGCTGTGGCAGGCGTCTCACATATAAAGTAGAGGAACATGGGCACAGATGTTAGCCCAGCAGAAAGAGGAGGATTGGCTGCAGATGTTAGCTCAGGGCTACTCTTCCTCACCAAAAAAATAAAAATAAATAAAAAATAAAATAAAAAGGTTAGGCACAGCCTTGAAGCACAATGCACAGCTTGGTGAACAAAACATGATTAGATTTCAAACTTCACTCATCCTCACTAGATGGTTATCCTTGTGCAGTGAAAATCCTTGGTAATCATTACTTGGTACCTGAAAGAGTTCATGTCTTAGAGTGGATTTGAATTTTTGGCATGAAGTTCAGTTATTTCCTTTTTCATTCAGCCATGCTCCGTTACTTTTCATTTCCACAAATGGCTTAATTTTATGATACACTTAGAGAAAATAAAGTCTACCTCAGTCAGTATAGACTAGGATATGCTGTGGTAACAACTCCAAAATCTTAGTAATTTAGCATAACAAAAATTTAACTAGTGATCATTCAAATTCTATTGAAAGTCCAGGTGTTTCTCCAGGGCAACTGTCCCCCATGTGCTAACTCAGTGTTGCAGGCTGCTTTGATCTTATGGTACATCCATATGCATACACGCTTCTACAATTCCTGTGGCAAGGGTAAAGCCAAGCTATAGATTTAAGCATCTGCAATTAAATGCTTCCACATGGAAACTGCACATATCACTTCCACTCACATTTCATGGTCAAATCAAGTCACATGGCCATTGCCCAACTTTGAGAGGTAGAGTAGTGCAATCCTCCATGTACTCAGAAGTAGAAGTTACCTAGATATTGGTGAATAATAGTAATGGTTACCATATGGACTTATGACTATTCAGTTGGAGTTAATGATTAAGGCTGCTAACTATGATGCCTCTATAGTCTTAGATCAGAACACTGTGAATCAGTACTAAGGAAAATATATTCTCTCTCTTTCTCTTTCTCTGCTTTTGCCATTACTTTGATCACTAAGCTTGGGAAAGTCAAACATAAATAATACTATTGTTTTATATTTTTCCCAGTATTGTAGATAACCTATTTGTCTTTTATATAATACCTCTTCTGAGTTAGAAATCTAGTGTTGAAGCTAATGGTTGAATAATATTTATGCAGCCTACCACACAGGGTTGTTGTAAACCTCAAATGAAATAATGCTTACAAAAGGGCTGGGTATACTTTAACATGTTTGGCAAATGTTTTAAGGTGTTATTATTGTTTTTTCTTTAGACTTCCACCAGGAGCATCTATGGATGACTTTTCAGCTGAAAGCTGATTGGATGATTCTTCAGATGGCATAAATCCCCATTTCCAGACAATCTAAAGGCATCTCTTGGCAACAGCCTCCCATAAGCATTTATTTGTTCAATGAAAGACTTAGTTAAGTGTGGCAGGGTGGAATAGGCCTGGGGTAGAAGGTAAGGGTGATTAGGATAAGTTGGTGATAAGGATGTGGTTCGGATGGAAAAATAAAGCATCTTATATTATAAATGTGAGCCTGCTGAGGTCTGCTCTGTGATTTTCCTTAATAACAGAGTTGAGAGGTGTTAATGAGCATGACACAGGGCACACAGCCATCAAGTGAATTAGTCATAGCTTGATTCTTTTACGTGCCTTGTCTAATGGCAAACATTACCCAGCAATCAGAGCAGCAGCACTCTCAGATGGAGCAGAAGGTGTGGAAGGGAGTAATGAGGCTGCCTAAAAACTGTTTTACAGAGCCCTGCACCAATTCAGAACAGATAATAGAACTCAAAGTCAGACAGATAATAGAAGCTGCAGCCATTTATTGCTAAGAGACTGTCTGAATATTTGTGTGTAAAACAGCCCACTACAAGTCCTTTAATCACATTTCCTGAGAAAAAGCGGCAAAAAAGAAAGCCACGTGGCAGGCTACTTCCATTAGTGTGTTCTAAATGAGTATAAAGAAAAGGAATGAGTAGATACGAAGAAAAAGAATACTGAAAGGGACTGCAGATCAGACACAGATCCTGGCTGTTTGAGTCCCACAAATTGTGACATGTTCTCCATATGGGTAGCACAGGTTATTGGGAAAAGATCTCATCCTTAGATATCTGATATTCAGGATGGTTAAAAGAACCTTAGTTTACAATTCTTCTTTGATTCCTGAAAGATAGGATGGCTCACCGAGACTCCATTCTCTCTTACTTCATGCCTAGACTTTGACACCTTTTCGGTATTGTGGATAGTGAATGGGGACAGATGTGTATGGTAAAGGACTGGGGGATGGAATGCACAATTTTTATAAGTTTTAATAAAGACTAACAGTCTTCTCTTTTACCAGAAGGACCCCAAAAGGAAACTTATATTACAAGGTGCCTCCTAATATAATGTAAAATTCAGAAACTTTGTTTTTCATATTTTTTTCCCACTCCAGCTGTCAATCATGTGTTCTGTTCTGGGGCCACATTTTAAGAAGGACATTAACCCTATGAAGTGCATCCTAAAGAAGAGGTCCAAAATGTCGCTGGAATGTGAAACCATATCATTTAAAAATGGCTGGGGGGGCCTGTAGAAGAATTTGACATGGGGAGGATTGTAAGTGAGTAGCTTGACAACAGTATTCAAATAGCTGGTTATTTTCTTTTGAAAGAGGAACTGGATATGTTCAGTAGGACTTTAGGGAGTAGAAAAGGATAAATAGCGTGAAGTCAGAGTAGGTTGACCTTAACCTGATCACAGGGAATGATTTGGCAGTGGTTAGAGCTGTCCAGGAATTGAATGGACTGTCTGGAGAAGTAATGAGCTCCCTGTCAGTGGATATGTTCAAGTAGAAGCCAACTAACCACTTGCCATGGATATTGTAGAGAAAAGTTAAGCTGGCGAGTTGTCCTAATTAATGTGAAGTCCACTTGAACCCAGTGGGTCTGTGATATTTTTCTTGTTATTAGTCTCCTCAGGGAAGTTCTTGATGCACTGTAACCTGGAAGCCAGGAGATGAGCAAGGATGGAAAAATGGGAACTTTAAAGGCTGTCTTTGCAGTGGTTTTTCTTCTGTTTTGAAGTCACCAAGACTTCAATGTTTACATTATTATGGTTATAAAAACAAGGTTTATAGTTGAGACAAATATGAAATCATGATTGCTTGAATTTTTGTACCATTCTTTGTTTTTCCTGGAGTTAATAATTGCTTTGCCTATTAATTTTCTTCATTTTTAAGTACATATAACTAATTAATCCCCAGATGCTCTAACAGTTTTATAAACTACTCTGCATAATTACTTTATACACAGTCAAATGCACTAGGTCATCCATCAAGTCCACGTGTAACGATTTAATACCCGACACTGTTAGTTGTGTATCCAGAATCATTTTCCCTTTCTCTTTCATTAATGGAAGCCTGATATTTGTTTAGGATAGCAATATATATAGCTTTAAAAACTCATTTACTAGTCTCTCTTGCAGCAAATATCGTCCATAAGATACTCATAAGATCCGTAAGATACTTCTTCTTCTTTTTATTCTCCTTCTCCTCTCTTTTTTTCTTCCTTCCTTCCTGAATATGCTGATTTTATGTGAGGGATCAAGCAGCCTTTATATGACATGAGGCAACCATGAGAATAAAAGATATAAGGAGCAGAATAGAAGGAGACTGGGATATTAATGGCATTTCAAAACCCAGTCCAGGACTTTATATCTTCAGATTTCTGGTTAAATGTGGCAGAAAAATGTACTTGATTCAATCACTTTGATCAAGTTTCTAAGATATTTAGCCAAATGTAACCCTAATTGATACCAATGGCATTTCAAATCAATAAATTTCTCAATAAATTATGTTGGAACAAGTATCTAGCTATTTGAGGAAAAACAAAGTAGAATTTTTACCTCACTTTTTACACCAAAATCAGTCTCAGATAGACTAAAATATAAAATATATATATATATATAAATATACATAAATGTTTTAGGAAAAAATGCAACATTTTTAAAAATACAGTCTTGGATTATGGAAGGCTTGCATCAATAAAACCTCTGAAATAAAACGATCGATAAATTTAACCATTTAAATTAAAATATTCTATGCAGATGCTCAAATAAGACAAATGATTAATTGGTAGAAAAATAGTTGTCACACAGAGCTATAGAGCTGATCTTCTTAATATGTAAAGAGTTCTTCAATAGCAACAAGAAAAATTTCTCAGACTAATAGAAAGTTTGGCAAAGGAAACAGATAGACAACTACAAGAAAAAAGACAGATATCTGAGAAACATCTCTCACAAAACAGACTAAACAAATAAATAAATACAATAAAATGGAACTTGAAAAAAGCAATCATCCTAGAAGCCAATTAAAAGATTATAAATAATTACCTCAGAGAGATAAAAGAAAATAGAACATCCTGGAAATAAGGAAAAGATGTTTTATACATTTAATGACAAAACAAACAAAAACAACCAGAGAACAAGACAGAGCTTTTGGAAAATTGAAAATAACGTAATAAAAATGTATGAAAAATAGTTGGAATATAAAATTAAGGAAATAACCCAGTAATTGGAATAAAAACAAAGAGATGGTTGATAAGAGAGAAAAGAAAAGAAAACTGAAATATCAAACCATAAACTCCAATATCCAACTTCTAGGAGCTCCAGAAAGAAAGACCAGAGTAAACAGTATGTAACCACAGGACCAGTTTAAACTGACCCCATCTTATCAATGGCTGGATGTTAAAATTGCCTATAGGGGCATTGAGCCAAAACTGCAAGTCATGAAGCCAGAGCATGTGCAGAGGAGAAAATTTTGACCTGAAATAACACCCTGAACCAAAGATTCTCCCTCCACGGAACCAAAGGACCAGGGCACGACCAGAACTCAAAAGCTGGACTCTCTTCAGAAATGAAGGGTCTGTTGTCCATGAAGATCCAGTATTAAAGCACCTTTCCACACCTTGCCATAAATGTTATAGTCCTTCCAGTCGAAACCTGTCCTACCAGTGCTTCTGCACACCAGCCTGCCCTCCCTAATCCCTTAAATTTGACCCCAAATCCTGGATCAGGGAGACAGATTTGAGAGCCCTGCCTCCTGTCTCCTTTCTGGTCAACCTAATGATAAAACCTTTTCTTTTCTCAAAAGCCACGGCCATAGTATTGCCTTTTTATATGCATTGGGCAGCAGACTCCCTTGCTGGGTAACAAGTGGAGGAGAAGTTATCCAAGTAATAATTTTGTCAGATTTCCAAAATCCAAAGGATATGACTCTTCATACTGAAAGCATACATGTGGTGTCTATCATAATGAATTAACAATGACCCAGAACAACATGGACAAGCAGAAGTTTTTAAAAGCTACTAGAAGAGAGAAACTGTCACATACAAAGGATCAGAAATCATAATGGTATATCCATCTATTCCTACTTCCTATTTTATTATAATTTTTGGTCTAGAAAGGATATTAAAGTTTATCAAATACACTTTATACTGAAATTGAATCTTAAATTATGAGAAAGTGTTACTGCCCAAGGGAGTCATTTGACCCCTGCAAGACATGCCAATAGTTGAGAGGCAAGGTGGTAGGAGAGAAAGGGTTTTATTACAGCGTGCTAGCAAGGGGCAAGATAGCTGACTAATATCCGAAAGAATCATCTTACAGAACAAAGACTACAGGCCAGCTAAATAGGGGAATGGTCTCCAGGTGTAGGAGGCATCTGGTCTCGGGTGAGGCAGATATCTGGTCTCCACGTAGCACAGACATCTGATCTCCAGGTGCGGGCACCCATCTGATCTTCAAGTGAATAGACATCTGGTCTTAGTTACTGATAATCTTTTGTTTTACTGGATATGCATCAGAGACCAGAGCAACGCCCTATACCCAGATTTTTCAGTTGTCATTGATGATGGCTATCAGCATTGACTCTCTGCCCAGGGGTTATCACATTTACTAGGAACTCAAAACAACAAAGTTATTGACTTATTGCAGCTGGGAGCGGCCATAAAATCTACAGAGCATGTATATCTCGGGAGGGTGCATATCTTGCTGGATTAGTTAATCAGAGGTCATTCAAAGTTACAATATGGTTTCTTTTCTACAATATGGCTTCCCTTATGTCAACCTTGTGCTGAGCTGGTATCAAAGGTGGTCTTGCTGATATCTCTTAGCTATGAGCAACTTGACCACAAGATGGACTTGGTGTGAGAGGGCAGATGAATTGGCATAAATTACATTTTCATTGCTGGAAAAACAACTCAAAGAAATTGAGGTTCATCGGTGCCAGTTTGATGTGTTTTTTTTTTTTTTTTAATTTTTTGTTTATTGCAGTAACATTGGTTTATAACATTGTAAAAATTTCAGGTGTACATCATTATACTTCTATTTCTGCATAGATTACATCATGTTCACCACCACAATACTAATTACAACCCATCACCACATACATGTACCAAATTATCCCTCTCACCCTCCTCCCTCCCCCCTTCCCCTCTGGTAACGTGGATGGACATTGAGGGTATAATGCAAAGTGATGTGTTTTTTAAATCCAAATTGACAGGAGATTTTCGCATACTGAGATATATGGGTTAACTATTCGACTTCGAAACTGATTTAGCTTGTACTAAAAAGGCTGAATTATGGCCTATCAAACATATATTGTACATCTGCTTTAACCATTAAAGTAAAGAATGCACTCTCTTAAGATGAGAATGCATACTTCTCCTCCCACGCCCTATTGGTAATGCCCTATGATAACACCTGGATTAGACCCTTTCCTGACATCACAGTCATGTGGACCTGCTAATTTGCAACTAAATGTCTCTTTGAAACTTTGATGAAAATGTACTCTGGGTCTGTTTAAGGTATGTTCTTTGTTCTAAAAAGATATAAGACTGTATTGAAAACCATGCTTCTCTGGAACGCTTTCTAAGGCCTTCCTGGGTTATAATCCTCACTCTGACTCAAGTAGAATTCACCTTATTTCTCTTATCTATAGAATGGTTATTGGTTATTTTGCATAGAAAAAATCACTTATGTTTCCCTCCCTCTCTATTCATTTCTTTCTTTGATAAACATCATCAAGATTTGGCACAGATAGGAGAATCTCTAGGCTGAGAAGCACCAATTCTGTTCCCTTATATGTCACTTTTCCCCTGGGGCTCTCTCATTGTAATCGCACTGACACCATCAGGTTGTCGCCTTTAAATACTCTTTAAATACTCTTACCTTCTGTAAGTGCAGAAAATTGTTCCTGGGATTTTTAAATAGATCAAATTCTGGGGAAAGCTATAGAGAAATAAAGTCAAAGGTAAGAAAAATATAAAGTTTTGCTTACAAAATACAGTGCAAAGTTCTGATCTTTTAGGGTGACCAACTATCTTAGTTTGCCAGGGGATGAGGAGGTTTCTGGGACATGGGAATTTCAGTTTTAAAATTGGGACAGTCCCAGATAAAGTGAGATGAGTTGATCCCCCTAGATCTTACCCAACTAGCTCACAGTCTAAGATACTGATGGGGTTTAGGGCAGGCTGCCCCAAGATGTGCCACTCTGGTATGTGGATTATTTTGAGCAGAAGACTCTGAAAGAAACTTTGACCTCCCCACCACTAACTGCCTAAAAGGATTTAAGATAGAAAGCCCGTCCCCAGGACAGACCATCACCATAGATAGCTCTGGCTATGGATAGACTGGGAGGGTCCTTGCTAAGCCCATTCTTATCAAAGTTCTGTTTACCAAACATTTACATTTGTAAGGGAAATCTCCATTTGTAAAGGTATTTCCCTTTCTGTATTGGGAAGAAGGGGGGATGACCTCATCTCTAGAAACTTATCAATGCAGAAGGCGAGGTCTTAAATCTGCATAATAAACTTACCCTTGTTTACTGTGCTTTTCTGGTAATCTCCCATAACTGACTCCTCCAACCCCCAACATCCTCCTTTGTCTTTAGCTGAAGACAGTATTTAAGAAGAGCACCTCCACCATTTTGTAGAGTTACCCAGCTTTTCTTGGGTCTCTCCCATGTATACATGTTATAGAGCTTTGTTTGATTTTCTTCTGCTATTTAGTCTCATGTCAATTTAATTTGTAGCCCAATCAGAAAGGGCCCAGTGTTGGTAGAAGATAGTCTTCCTCCCCTTCATACCTACCATCCAGCATCAAAGAACTAGCACAACCTCCCAAGTTCCTGAATAGGTCTTATCTCTCTAGCTCCTGGAAATATCTCCAGGGAAGACACATCTGAACAACTAAAATCCAGGAATTTTCTCCTACGCATCTTGATGCTTATATCACCAACTGTGAGGGGGGAGACTTCCTCCTTTGCAGTTAGTTCATCTGCACACTTCCTCCTCATCTCCTCCCCACAATTTCTGTTTCTGGTTCAAGACACGTGATTCTTCTTTTTCTCCAGTTTGCCTTATCTAAGAGATAGACCCTTCTTCTATACACCAGGATTTAACTTTATTCCTAGAGGCTGTGATGGAATATAAAAATATATTTGGTCTTTGTCTTAGTTCCTGGCACAGAGCTCCTAAAACCCTTAGAATTTCCTAAGTGATAGGAGTATATTTTGTTATTCATAACAAGCTCCTTTTGATCACACCTGAGTTCAAGTTAATGAAGTAATTTTGTTTGGGGCCCCTAGATGGCCTAAGGATAGGGCTGGTTACTAGAAAGAGCAACTGAATAGAGGGTTGGAACTTTTAGCCCTACCCATGAACCTCCAGGAAAATGTGTGTGTGGGGGTGCTGGAGGTTGAGCTCTATAAAAATTTTTGAACAGTGAGATTCAGAGGACTTTCGAGTTGGTCATCACATCAAGGTGGGAGAGTGATGTGTCTGGAGAGGGCATGGAAGCTCTGTCTCCCCTACCCCAATACTGTGTCCTACGCCTCTCTTCCATTTGACTCTTCCTAAGTTGTAGCCTTCATAATAAACTGGAAACAGTAAGTAAAGAATTACCTGAGTTCTGGGCCGGCTCCGTGGCTTAGCGGTTAAGTGCGCGCGCTCTGATGCTGGCGGCCCGGGTTCGGATCCCGGGCAAGCCCCGAGGCACCACTTCTCTGTCCAACGCGAGGCCGAGTCCCACGTGCAGCAACTAGAAGGATGTGAACCTATGACATACAACTATCTACTGGGGCTTTGGGGGGAAAAATGAATAAATAAAATCTTTAAAAAAAAAAAAAAAAAAAAAAGAATTACCTGAGTTCTGTAGGTTGTTCTAGAAAATTATCGATCCTTGTAAAGGGGAGAGGGGTGTTATGGGAACCCTCAAACTTGTAGCCACATCAGATAGAGGTGTGGGTACCCTGAGGATCCAATAGTAATCACTGGCATCTGAAGAGGGGACAGTCTTGTGGGACTGAGCCCTTATACTCATAGAATCTTGCAGCTTTGTTCTTCTTTTTCAAAGTTGTTTTGGTTATTTGGGGTCCCTTGAGATCCCATATCAATTTGAAAATGAACTTTTCTATCCTACAAAGAAACACCATTGGGATTTTTTCTTTTTTTTGCTGAGGAAGATTAGCCCTGAGGTTGTTAACAGATGTTAATGTGTTGCCAATCCTCCTTTTTTGCTGAGGAAGATTTGCCCTGTGCTAACATCCATACCCATCTTCCTCTACTTTATATGTGGGACCCCTGCCACAGCATGGCTTGAGAAGCACTGTGTGTGTCTGTGCCCAGGATCTGAACCTGCAAACCCCAGGCCTCTGAAGCAGAGTGCACAAACCTAACTGCTATGCCACCAAGCTAGGCCCCATCATTGGGATTTTAATAGAGATTGCATTGAATCTGTAGGTCGCTTTGGGTACTATTGACATCTTAACAATATTAAGCCTTCTAATTCAAGAACACGGGATGTGTTTACATTTATTTATGTCTTCTTTAATTTTTTTCAGCAATGTTTGTAGTTTACATCGTACAAGTCTTTCACCTCCTAGGTTAAGTTAATTCCAAAGTATTTTATTCTTTGTGATTCTATTGTAAATGGATTTGTATTTATAATTTTCTTTTCAGATTTCTCATTGCTAGTATAAAGAAATGCAACTGATTTTTGCATGTTTACTTTGTATCCTGCTACTTTGCTGAATTCATTTATGAGTTCTAACACGTTTTTTTGTGTATGTAATCTTTAGGGTTTGCTACATGTAAGATCATAGCATCTGAGAACAGAGATAATTTTACATCTTTCTTACCAATTTAGATGTCTTTTATTTCCCTTTTTTGTCTAATTGCTCTGGTTGGACTTCCAGTACTACGTTGAATAGAAGTAGTGAAATTGGGCATTCTTGCCTTGTTTCTGATCTTAGAGGAAAAGCTTCCAATATTTCACCATTGAGTATAAGGTTTACTGTGGGTTTTTCATATATGGCTTTATTATGTTGAGATAATTTCCTTCTATTTCCAGTTTGTTGAGCATTATTTTTTATCATGAAAGAGTATTGAATTTTGTCAAATGCTTACTCTGCATCAAATGAGATGATCATATGAGTTTTTTCCTTTATTCTGTTAATGTGGTGTATTATATTGATTGATTTTCATCTGTCTAATCATCCTTGCTTTCCAAGAATAAATCCCACTTGATCATGGTGTATGATCCTTTTAATATGCTGCTGAATTCAGTTTGCTAGTATTTTATTGAGGATTTTTTGCATTAATGTTTATAACGGATATTGGTCTGTAGCTATCTTTTCTTGTAGTATCTTTTCCTGGCTTTGGTGTCAGCATAATGCTAGCTTCTAAGAATAAGTTAGGAAGTGTTCCTTCCTCTTCAATTTTTTGGAAAATTTTGAGAAAGATCAGTACTAGTTTTTTAAATGTTTGGTAGAATTCACCAGTGAAGCCCTCAGGTTTAGGGATTTTCTTTGTTGGGAGATTTTTGATTACTGATTCAATCTCCTTACTAGTTATATGTCTATTCAGATTTTCTATATCTGCATGATTTAGTATTGGTAGATTTTGTGTTTATGGAATTTTTTTTGCTTCATCTAGGTTATGAAATTTGTTAGCATACAATTCTTCATAGTATTCTTTTATAATCTCTTTTATTTCTATAACATTGTTATTAATGTCTCCACTTTCATTTCTAATTTTAGTAATTTGAATATTCTCTCTTCTTTTTTAGTCCTCCAAGCTAAAGGTTTGTTACTTTTGCTAACATATTCAAAGAATCAACTTTTGGTTTCATTGATTTTCTCTATTTTTTAAAATTGTCTATTTCATCTATCTGTAATCGTTATTATTTCCTTCCTTCTGCTAGCTTTAGCTTTAGTTTGTTCTCTTTTTATCTAGTTCCTTAAGTTGTAAAGTCAGGTGGTTGATTTAAAATCTTTCTTATTTTTTAACGTGCGTGCTTATAGCTATAAATTTCCCCTTTAGCACTGCTTTCACTGTGTCCCATAATTTTTGGTGTGTTGTTTTTATTTTCATTCATTTCTAAGTATTTTTTAAATTTCCCTTGTGATTTCTTCTTTGATCCAATCATTGTTTAAGAGTTTGTTATTTAATTTCCACAAATCTATGAATTTTCCAGTTTTACTTCTGTTGTTGATTTCTAACTTCATCTTCATCTTGTGATTGTAGTAGATACCTGTATGATATCTATCTTTCAAAATCTATTAAGACTTAATTTGTGGGCTAACAAGGTTTATCCAGAAAAGTGTCTCTTGTGCACTTGATAAGAAGGTGTAGCTGTTGTTGTTGGATAGAGTGTTCTATATATTTCTAGTTGTTTTATTGTATTGTTTAAGTCCTCTCTTTTTTAATTTATCTTACCTGGGATTGTTCTACCCATTATTGAGAGTGGGGAATTGAAATCTCCAAATCTTATCATAGATCTGTCAATTTTTTGCCTAAATTCTGTCAGCTTTTCATTCATGTATTTTTATGGTCTGCTGTTAGATGCATAAATGTTTATAATTGTTATTTCTTCTTGCTGTATTGAACCTTTTATTAATTTATAAAGTCCTTCTTTGTCTCTTGTAAACTTTCTTGATTTAAAGTCTATTTTGTCTTATATAGTGTAGCCATCCCTGCTCTCTTTTTGTTACTATTTGAATTGAATATCTTCTTCCATTCTTTTACTTTCAACCTGTTTGTGCCTTTGGATTTAAAGTGAGTCTCTTGTAGACAGCCTATAGTTGGATAAGGTGTTTTTATTCATTCTGATAATCTCTGTCTTTTGATTGGAGAATTTAATCCATTTACATTTAGAGTAATCACTGATAAGTAAGGGCTTCTGTCATTTTTCTATTTGTTTTCTACATTCCTTATACATTTTTGCCCCTCATCTTCTGCATTACTCTCTTCTTTTGTGTTTAATTACTTTTTTATAATGACATGTTTAAATTTCTTTCTCATTTCCATTTGTGTTTAGTCTATAACTATTCTCTTTGTGGTTACCATGGAGCTTACATTTAACATTCTAAAATTATAATCTTATTTGAATTTATACCAGTTTAACTTCAATAACATACAAAAACTCTGCTCTTTTACAGCTCCATCCCTGCTTCTTCTGGTTATCGATGTCACAAACTTACATCCTTATACATTATATTCCACAAAACACAGACTAATAATCTTTTAAATTCATTAGTCCCTTAAATCATGTAGAAAACAAAATGTGAAATTAGTCACCAAAGTTTCTATCAGACTAGCTTTTAGACTAAAAATAGTTTTTTAGAAAACGTATTAGTCTCTTAAATCATGTAGGAAACAAAAAATGGAGTTACAAGCCATTGTTACAATAATACTGGCTTTTATAATTGCCCATATATTTACTTTTATTGAGATCTATATTTCTTTATATGGCTTAGAGTTACTGTCTAGCATCTTTTCAATTTGCCTTGCAGGACTCCCATGAACATTTCTTGCACGGCAGATCTAGTGGTGACAAACTCCCTAAGCTTTTGTTTATTTGACAATGTCTTAATTTCTACCTCACTTTTGAAGGACAATTTTGTCAGTTACAGGATTTTGGGTTGATAGTTTCTTTTTTTTTAAGCACCTTGAATATATGGGCCCACTGCATTCTGGTCTCCAAAGTTTCTGATGAGAAGTCTGCTGCTTATCTTATTGAAGATCTCTGGTATGTGACAAGTCTCTTCTCTTTTGCTGCTTTCAAGATCCTCTCTCTGTCTTTGTCTTCCAAAAGTTTGATTATAATGTGTCTCAGTGTGGACCTCCTTGAATTCATATTACTTGGAGTTTGTTGAGCTTCTTGAATGTTTATATTCATGCTGTTCATTCAATTTGGGAAGTTTTTAGCCATAATTTCTTCATATATTCCTTTTGCGTTTTCTCATTCTGAAACTCCCATAACATGCATGTTTGTCCACTTGATGGAGTCACACATGTCCCTTAGGCTCAATTTACTTTTCTTCAATATTTTTTCTTACTGTTCCTCAGATTCAGTAATTTCCATTATTCTTTCTTCAAGTTTGCTGGTTCTTTTTCCTGCCTGCTCAAATCTTCCTTTGAATCCCTCTAGTGAATTTTTTATTTCAGTTATTATACTTTTCAGCCCCAGAATTTCTTTTTGGTTTCTTTCTACGTTTTCTGTCTCTTTATTGATATTTCCATTTTGTTCATACATCATTTTCTTGACCTCCCCACATCATCCTTTAGTTCTTTGAGCATCTTTAAGATAACTATTTTAAAGTCTTTGTCTAGTAGATCTACCATCAGGTCTCTTTCAGGGGCAATTTCTGTTCACTTATTTTTTTTCCTTTGAATGTGCCGTACTTTCCCATTTCTCTTATGATTTTTTATTGAAAACTATACATTTGAATCTAGTAATGTGGTAACTCTGGAAATCAGAATTGACTCCTCCTCCTGGGTTTGCTGATTTTTGGGGTTTTTTTGGTTCATTTTTTGGTTGTTGTAGGCTGTCTCTGTGCCAAGGATAAGAATGAGATGTAAACATAATGTCTTCTCAGGTCTTTTATGAGTCTGTCCCTTTCCTTGGACATGCATGGTCACTTTTTAATTTTCCCCGTACATGCAATTGTTTTTGAATGACCTAGTCTTTAATGTCTGACTCCCAAAAGGGGGAAAAGAGAAAAATAAAGAGAGGGGAAAAAAAGGATACTAGCCTTTTAAATCCCCTGAAAGTCCCTTTAGCTGGAAGGGAAGAGGATTACAACAATGGGAGGTGGTACAACAATGATGGTCACCCACCTCTTTGTCTACAGGACTGTGATCAGAAGTAGCAATCAGTGATCAGAGCACCCATTACAGATACTTGGAGGATAGAGCCCTTTTTGCCCACCTTGGCTTCTTTAAGTTGTGTGCAAGCTGCTCCAGGAATATGTTCACAGCTGCTGGCACTGAGCTGAGGGTGGAGGATGGGTGGCCGCTACTGTGCTAAGAGTTGAAATTGATTGAAATTAACTGTGTTTTACTTTCCAAGACTTCTCCTGGAAATTACAAGCCTTTGATAGACTCCAGAGTTCCAAATAGTTACATCAGATGGATTCTGCCAGTGCAATTGTCTTGGTGGGGAAAAAGATTCCTGGTGCTTCCTACTCCACCATATTCCCAGAATCCTCTCTCCCTTGAGGAAATTTGACCTTTGTTTTACTGAAAGATGCTAAGGATAAGATGAGCTCAATGACCAGGTACCCTTTCTGACTGTGAGGATTGGAAATACAGAGATGAAAAAATATATTCCATGTATGTGTTGCATGCATCAAAGTGTTTTTATATCCACATGTCACTTCATCTTCCTAGTATCCTTTGAAGGAAGGCAGGGCAATTGCTAACATGTCCATTTTATTTTTATTATTATTATTTTTTTTAATTTTTTGTTTATTGCAGTAACATAACATGTCCATTTTAAAGAAGAGGAATTTACCTCAGAGAGCCTGAGTTGCCCTGGGTGGCACAGCTAGTTGATGCAACCCCTGGTTCAAGATGAGGTCTTTTGAATTCTAGTGGTTGCTTCACAATACTACTTAACCTAGTGGGTTCTGGTTATGAAGAATAGGATGGGTTTAGATTGAAGAGCATTAAATGTGCAGTTCCCTGCCTCATGTACCTAGGCCTCCCTGATGCATATATGTGATTCAGGGAAATTTGTTTTCCACATTTTAAACCCCTTTCTCCTCTACAGAGGCCAGAGTTCTTATGCTTTTTTCCTTGTTACTTTCCTCCTCCAAAGTCCATTCTTGTGAAAAGAACTGATATATCTGTAAATTTCACAGGTATTTCCTTGTATTTCAGCTATCAGCAGATCTGAACTCTAAATTGTGTAGCAGAAATGTGACACTGTGGGCACCAGACAGCTGGATTGTAAATGTAATATTTTAATCAAAGTGAATTATTCAGTTTCTGGATTCACATGATATGGATAGGGTTTTCCTGTTCTGCCTGGCCACTGGGCAGATTCCATATAATATATGGGCTCATATATATAGAAGAACCCTTATGTTTGGTGCCCCTACTTTATAGATCGAGAATTGATGCCCAAAGAAGTAAACTAATTTTACAAGGTCACTCCATGTGAATTTGACATTTGTTTTATTGAAAGATGATGCAGGTAAGCCCAAACTCAGTGACTGGTGACCTGGGGAAGGTTGAGTTCTCTGGGAAGCAGACATTGATACATTGATGAGTATGCAGAATGTTTACTAGAGAGCATCCTTGAGATCAACTCCCCTCAGGGGGGTGAATGCAGGAGTGGGCGGAGGGAGAAATGGAGCTGCCATAGGGGAACTTAGTTGTCTGGTCACTTCAACTAACAACACAAGAAGCTCTGGAGCTAAAATGGTCCAACAGAATTGTCCCACTTTGGTTGCAATGGCCAGGCCTTTACAGCCCAGTCTCCATCAGTTTTTAGATGTGTGCCACACCAGAAAGGTAGTCACTGTGGGCAAGACAGCTCTGCATCTGAGGCAATCCCCGAGGGGTTGACAGCTGAAGCTGTCCGTGACAGCAGTCCCAGCAGGTGGGGCAAGAAGATCTTCCTTGAAGGGGCATCAAGGCTGTGCCTCTCCACCTCCATCATGAGAACCTTGCTGAATGTGAGGATTGGAGATTGTGTCCCAAATGTTATCAACACTTGTGGCAAAACTTGGACTTGAAATCAAGATTCCCTGGCTTCTAGCTCCTGTATTTACTATTCTCCTTTGCTGTTAGAGTCCAAACTCTTTCTTAGGAGTTTGTGATTTGGAGTTACTTGTGATTCTTAGATATAAGCTATTGAACTGTGGACAGTCTTGCCAATCTGATTGGCTCAATCTATTTATCTTCATGCTCAATCACCACAACAAAAACATTTAAGTCTGTCCCTGAAGGTTTAACTGCTCCGGTTATAGAACAGAATACTTAACACCAAGCTCTCCAAATGTCTCTGTAAACTTCATAATTTAGAAAAAAATCTGCTTACTCCATTCTCCCTGGAGCTGCATGTTGATAAATGATTACTCTAAGAACTCTTCTGAATCTACATCTTTCATGTCTGTAGACAACACCCTTCCTCTGATGAATATTGAACAAGAATTCTACAGTACTATAGAGAATTGGAGGACATTATTGGGATATTGCTCTGAACCAACACAGGCTTCACCCAGGACCTGAGCTCAGTCATTATATTCTACCTACCTGCCCACTATATTGACATGTCAATGTCTTGTTTATTTTTTAAGCAATTGCTCAAAGGCCACCTCCTCCAAATGGGTTAGATGACTTAATGCATGAAAAACACTTAATCATACCTAGCATATATGTGTCAAGACCTCAATAAATATTAGCTATTATTATTATTTTTCTAATGGCTTTTGAATCTTCCAAACAAAGTTCTGTTAACGTATGCCCTACAGCTTATCTCCTTAGGTGTGTTAAAAGCAAAACAAATATATTTTTTTCACATACCATTGTTACCTGCAGCTGTGGTTTCAGAGACAATGCTTGTATTTGTGTATTGCTTACTGTTTGGTCCGCACTATGTCCCATGCATAATGGTCAAGCATTGGCACAGAGAGGGAGAGAATGAGAGAGAGTGAGAGGGACAAAGCCACCCACAAGGCACTGAGTCATAGGCTTCAGGGGTTGGAATGGATTGAGAGACCACCTGGCCCCAAGTGCACCTATAGATCCTCCAACTAGTGGACCTCCATGCCTCTGTGGCACTCCTTCCTCAAAATTTCAAAGGAATCCATCCCATTTCTAGACAACTGTTTAAAAACTTTCTTAATTGGGGACAAAATTTAACTTTGGAACTTTCATCCAGGCTTCTAGTTCTGTTCTCTGGGACCATACAGACCAAGTTTCTTCCCTCTTAAGACTGCCCTTCAAAATTTATAGAGACCTATTGCAGCCAATCACTCTAAAATGCATTTGTAGATCTGAGCCTTGCATATTGACTGACTTCAAAGGCCAATTTGTGTTGCCTAGTTTCCTATTTCAGTTTTGGTGGCCAGGTATGAACTATAGATTTAGTTTGATCCTTGGATGGGTTGGTTTCACAGTTCTCTTTTGCAGGCTGGTCTGAGAAGTTCTTCCTTATTCCATCTACTTACCCAAATGTGACACTTTCTAAAGACATTTCATGTATGCCAAAGAATGTCATGTCTCAATATTTATCTTCACTTCTTCCTCAGAGTTGTCCTTGCTGCAATCTTCTTTTAAGGGTATGTATAACTATGTGGCTTGTTCTTGCCATCCCTCCTCTGAGGAGTAGAAGAGAGTTATATTATTAGGCTGGGGATTTAGGAGTGAATCTTGCCACGTGGCTCTTGCCACTGATTTGATCTGCTCACATTTTTGTCCAAGCAAAATTTGGTGAAAATAAACATTATCAGTGAAGCCCACAGAGAGAACTGATGCTGAAGGGCTAAAGGAAAACAGGCTGTTTGAATGCATGTGAGCACCAGGTTTTCTTTATGTTCGTTTTAAAGGTTGCTGTTTTTTGGAAATAGTAATACATTTTTTGGTAATGGTAATAATACAGTTATGTATTTCAAAAATTCAAACAATGTTAACAGAAAATCTGGCTCCTACTCTGTCTCTATTTTCTCTGTTTTCCCTTGCTCACTGTATTTATCATTCAACTGTTTATTCTTAAAATGACAAGCAAATATAAATGCACATTCTTATTTCTCTCCTTTTTTACACAGTGGTATTTAGAGCAGAAACCAATGCCCTCTCCAATATTCATGCTCTTCTCTATCTAGGAAAGACTTTGAGTGTGTGTATTTGCATGAGGAAATGACAGGAAGCAAATATATCATAAACCTACCAAATTTTCTAGTGCAATGTAATGTCAAAGAAAATATGACCCAAGATGGAAAATGCTGTTCTGTTTTCTTCAGGTCCTCATAATTGTACCATCAGGAAATCGGCTGTGCAATTTGGATTGCTCCAAAAGAGTGCAAACATTCACTTCAGATGTGGCTGGAGGATAGTGGACAAGGAAGGACTTCCCAGAGAGGGAGCCAGTGGCCGTAGAAACAAATGGACAAGAGAGCTCCTCCCAAGGGCAGCATCAACAACTAGTCAGCTAATCTTCCTCACCCCCAAAGCAGGAGGCCTTCAAAATACCTCTCAGGGGGAATTAAGAATTACTACGGATCAATCACTTCTGTGTGTCTCCCATTCTTTTCTTTTCTGAATGAGCATTTCTATTTTGGTAATCCTTCCTTATTCCACCATTATATATTCCACGTAGCTAGTAGATTATTGGACCATGAGGAGATATATCCAGATAGGACAGAGAGGACACATTGAGACATCCTGAACTTTGAGTTTGGTGCAGTGACTGGATGGGACTTTGTGTTGTGTCCTTTGGGGAGGATGTGTGTTCAATATGTTGGAAAAAGAGTGAACCAGAAGTATGATGGCGAGAACGGCACACTATGGTAAAAGTTGCTAGTGCTCTTTAATATTGATGTATTCTCTTCTTCTTGAGCATACAGATAAATTTTTCTCACCTTCCTTGTGGTTTAGAATGACCACATGACTGAATTCTGTCCAATGGAATAAGAACAGAAGTGATGTGCCCACTTTCGGGCTTGGCCCATAAAAAGCTTCCTCTTGTGATCCGTTCTCTCTTAGCACTCACCTTCTGGCTGAATGGCAAAAACTCCAAGGACTTAGAGGAGGGGAGAGTCATAAGATAGTGTGGACTCAGTGACTGCATGGAGAAGAATTCTTCAGAAACTTGTTCTTCAGATCTCCTTTTGAGCCAGCTGGTAAAGATTCTTCCTCTTCTTCTAGCCATTACCTCCTCGAATGCCTGCACAGATGCTAGTACTCAATAGAAATAGATGTACCACTAGAAGTCTAGAGCTGGGAATTTGCCCTCAGAACTTTCTCCACCTATCCTGGCCCATGCTGCTCTCTCTCTCTTTTTCTCTGGAATTTGAAGTCAATACCCCATAGCATACTTTAGAGTCTATTTCAGAATTGTACATCTGTTCTTATTCATCAAGTCATAAACTGCTTGAACACATGGACCACATCTTTTGCTTCTTTCATCACCTCATTCCCCGGGAAAGTGTCTGATCCATAGTAGGTTCTCAGCATGTCTTAATCGATTCACTGATTTCCCAGTGGAGCAAATGAGAGGCAACTGGGGAGCTTGAATGAGGTGTCTCCAAATCAAGTTCTGAGGCTGAACTTTTGACCCTCTTCAGAACTCTGCAGGGGTGTTTTGGAGTGTCTTCCAAGGAAAACTCTAAATCAACAGGAGTTTATCCTTTTTGCTGATGATTCAGCCAGAGTGGGGCATCTACTAATCCAGAAAATCCTGCTGACAGGTTTGTTTTTGTTGACTTCTAAGCATTATTGATTCCATGAGGAAGAGAAAATTAGTTGGGCATTATGTTCCCTTATTTTACGTAGTTAACAATAGTGTTTCTGGGCATGCACACTGGGCTAAAGAGATTGACTTTGAGTTGGGAAGGGAAATTCCCTTTATGTATTATCTTTTTAAAAAGGACCCATCTAATTTTCCTCTACGTTTGGTGATATTTTCATTACTTTTAAAAGGCTTATGGTGGGAGAAATTTTTAAATATACACCTATACAACCAAGTCATTAGTAAACTAATTAATTAATTAAATTCACTTATCATTAATTGAATGCCTATTAAATTAAAGGCATGTACCAAATACAATGAAGCATGTAACTGTGAATGGGAGCGTACGCAAAATGGAAATAGCCCTAGATAATCAGCAACAACAGAATTAATGGTAGTAGTAACGGTAGCTGCCATTACTGAGTGCTTATTAATGCGAAGAACATTAATAAGATTGTCTCTAATTCTCAAAATAACCCAGAAAGGTAAGTAATCACTGGTATCCATATTTTTATAGTTGAAGAAACAAAATTCTGAGATTGAATGACTTGCTCAAGATTACAAAACTACCAATAGAATTTCTTTTTTTAAGTTAAAAATATGTACATTTAGATTTAGCCAATTGGATTCAGTTTAGATGATCCCAATTTTGTGGGCAATATCCAAAGCATCATAGTCATGAGCCAGTGGAACATATGCCTTTTCCTCTCCATCAGGCCCGATCAGGGAGGGTGTTGACCTTGGCTACATCAGTGTCATAGAGCTTCTTCGTAGCCTGTTGGGTCTGGTGCTCATTGGCCTTGACATTCACAGTGAATGCAAGTATGTTGTCTTCTATTGTCTTCATGGCCACTGCCAAGTGAATTTGAACACAGATTTCTCTGAATCCATGTGCAGTTGCCCCACTCCCACTAAACACACTTTCTTGCAATCACAAGATCTGGTTTAAGTTTCGACTCTGCTCAGTAATCTGATTGAGTCTCAGTTTTCTCATCTTAACATCCGGGTGATGATCATAATTGCTCCACTACTCTCCCAGGGAGGTTGTCCTAATCTAAGGGCCTAGTGGATGTGAAAGGGATTGTGAGCTGTAAAGCACCATACATATGCAAATGAAAACAATAATAATAATTAGTAGTAGTATTACTTACAGTAACTATCCTCCAGTTGCTTATGATCTAGAATGAGAAATAGAACACGTAAAATAATAGTGTGAAAAGTGACAAGCTATGCAATAAAGGTACAGAGAAGGAGCTGCTGGTGTCCAGAGGGAGAGACATCCCTGTTGGGATATCAGGGAGGTACCAAACATTTGTGGGTATGGGCTCTTGGGGAGAAGCTATGGCCTCCGCTCTGAAAAAGTGGCTCTATTCAATAGCAGGAATGGGCGTAGAAGTATTCTTCAGCAAGTCTTCCTTTTTGGCAGGCAAATATGCTCCAACAACTGTAATGGAATTCTAAAGACCACTGGCATCAGAATCATTGCAGCCTCAGTTATAAAAATATGTAGTAATTGCTTTATCTGCCTTACAGACCCTAAATTGGAGGTCAGCAAACCATAGCCTGTGGGCTGGGTGCCTGTTTTTATAAATAAAGTTTTGTTGGAATACAGCCATACCCATTACTTACATATTTTCTATGGCTTCTTTCTTGCTACAGTGGCACAGTTGAGTAGTTTCTACATGCATACATACAGAGACTGTATGACTTGCAAAGTCTAAATATTTACTATTGGGGTCTTTAAGAAAATGTTTAAAGAATCCTGCTCTAAAAGGAGACAGCAGCCATTGGTTAAATAAACAACTCATTATGCTAAGTATGTATCTGTACTTATGTGAATGGGGAGAAAAGGCAGGGAGGGGAGGCTGGGGTGAACAATGTGGGTGCCATATACTCCTTTGTTCACTGTCTGTGGGACCCAGCTGGTTGGCCATTAGTCACCAGAAGAGGCAGCACATTGTGATCAGTGGTTTGCAAGCTCGGCTGCATATTAGAATCACCTGGGGATCTTTAAAAACTCTTGATGTGCAGGCCATACTCCAGACCAATTAAATCAGAATCTCTTGGAGTATGACTGGACATCGGTAATTATTAAAGCTGTGTAGGTGAGTCCAATGTGCAGCCAAGGTTGAGAATCATTAATGTAGCAGAAATAACCCTGGCCTGGGTTTCTAAAATATAGTTCTAACCCAAGGTCTGGCACTATTTTATTTTAACTAAATAGTGGAATGTCTCAATGAGAAATTAATTTGTATTCTATGCTTTCCTCCTTCTAAAGCAAGAATTTTTACCATCTTCCTTAGACTGGGAAGATGCCTGAGAGGCTCTTTAATAACGACATTCTTATTTTGGGTTTACTCTTTGCTGTCAGAGATTGTTCTTGGTCCGTGCACAATGAATTGCAGAGTTTATGGACTCTGAAAGCATCAGATGGATATGGAAAAGGGAACAGTCATGGGGCAAGTCCATTTGGAATTTAAGATATGCTAAGTAAAACAAAACAAAATGAAGTCTGTTTGTTTGAATAGAGTCCTTAAACGTTATGCTACATTGTCTCCCAGCAGATTAAGGCATAGGCATATTAATACTTTCTTATTTTTCTAAGGCCTCTTGATTCTTCCAGATTGAGAGTGAGGGGGTCAGCAAAGGTGGGTAAGAGAGATGTGTGGGAATAAATTAGAGTTTTGCAATTTGGCATGGTGCTGTGACCATCCATTTGATACCACAAAACTAATTTTTTACTCTAGCACAGAGAAGGGCTACTGCATCAGTGACCACATTCTGATTAGTGATTGGAAGGCTGGTCTAGCCCCACCTACACTTTGTTGGACCACTGGCTAGCACCGGGGCTAGAGAGTCCAAATTTGGGGGATGTTTTCTGAAGTCATCATCAAAATTCAAATATATTAATTAAGGTTGTAGAACACTTAACCCTATTAACTCATTAGCTTCTATTAATATGGTTAATTTATTCGACTGACCTGAGGGAAAGGACATTGGCTTGGTGACTACAAATGATCCTCAAGTGTGGATGCTAGACCGAGGAGCAGGGCAGGAATGGTGCTAATTGGGGAAGGCAGCTCTATTGAGACTCTATAAAGAGGTACCCATGGGACTGGATAGCTAGGGATTCTATTCAGTGAGAATTTGTTCTTTTTTCCCCCTGATTCTAAAAGTAATACCTGATCATCAGAGAAAATTTGGAAATGCAGAGAAACATTTAAAAAAAAAAAAGACTAAACTAAAATCACCCTGTAATCTTTCCTCCTAATTACCAACACTTTCTGGTCCTTTGTTTCCATGCATTTATTAAAGCTAAGTCCTTTGCCAACAGAAATAAATTTAATATTTATCTAGAGTGTTATCCTATGACTCTCAGATGGTTGATGCCCAGGTGTAATAATTCTCAACTGGTTTGCTGATGTGTCTTCTCATGGGTGCTGATGAAATGTGAACAGTGCACTAAACTGAATTGTGGTATGACTGAGTGAGCACACTCCGAGGTTGACGTCTTTTCTGAAATAAGGGGGAGAGCAGGGAGTGACTTACTGACAGGAAGAGGGAAGAGACATGGCGTAATCGAGCCTGTTCTTGCTCTTTAGAATGTTCTCTAGAATATGTACAAGTGTTGTTTTTCAAATATTTAAGAAAGCACTATCAAATCAGTCGATATGTCTACAATAAAAAAAAATAACACAATTCTGTACAATAATCCAGAAAAAGTGAAATAACTGTGGATGATTTTTTAAATTGAAAGACACTGTTCTTCCATAGAAGTAACTGTGTTGTCATTAATGGTGATTTTTTTCAATGTTATTTTTTTCAATTTTTTTAGTCCCTTGTTAGTGCATTACCAAAATTTATCAAAAATGGTCATTGAATTCAACATTGAGAATCCCTACTCTAAGGGGTGAGGGAGATTGTGTTCAGCTCGGGCTGCCATTATAAAATGACACAGATTGGGTGGCTTAAACAACAGAAATTTATTTTCTTCTAGTTCCAGAGGCTGGAAGTCCAAGATCAAGGTGCCAACAAGGTTGGTATCTGGTGAAACCTCTCTTCCTGGTTTGCAAATAGCTACCTTCTTGCTGTGCCTTCACACGGCCTTTCCTCTGTGCATGCATCCCTGATGTCTCTTCCTCTTCTTATAAGGACACCAGCCATATTGAATTAGTACTCCCCCTTGTGACTTCATTTAGCCTTAATTACCTCCTTAAAGACCCTATCTCCAAATACAATCACATTGGGGCTTAGGGCTTCAACAAACATATGAATTTTAAGGGGACATAATTCAGTCCATAGAAGAGAGCATGTCATTTTTGCAGATTGAAGGGCAGGTGAGGTTTATATTAGCCTTGGTATTAGGGAGGGTTTTCCATGCCCTGGGACAAGACCATGGAGACAGGAAAAGCAAAACTATGTTTTGGGAAAGGCAAGTGCAGTTTAAGTTTAGCTGGAACGCAAGATTTGTGGAGGGAGAGATTTAGGAAATAGTTTGAAAGGCGGGGTTGCGACCAAGTTGAGGAGACTTGGAGTAGCAGGGTGAGGATGTATCACTTGATTTGGGAGGAGAGCTGCGAACCAACGAAGAGTTTTGAACTGGGGAATGACATGCATCTAAGTTGCACTATAGACAGATCACACTGGTGAAAGATTGGTTGGAAAGCGGGGGTGTAAGACAGGAGCCAAGGAGGCCCGTTAGGAGGCCACTGCAATAATGAAGAATGGATACTCCAGAGGCGGCTTGGTATGGTGTGGATGTGAAGAGCATCAACTCCAGAGACAGACGGGTTTCAAACCTGATTTATGCCACTTATATAACTGAATAACCTCACGCAAATGACTTTACTTCTCTGGGCTTTTGTTTCTTTGTAAGTAATATGGAGCTGATGAAAGTGTTCTGAATTTTAGATGAGTCACTATATGTAAGGTGCTTAGAAAAGTACCTGGCATGCAATGCTATGTAGCTGTTTGCTTATATAGTGAAGGTGGGAAGGCACTGGACAAAAATCCCAAATCAACACTTTCCTTTTTCCTTGACCAACCTTAAAATAAAATTTTTTCACTTGATGACTCTTGTGGTTTTCACTACATTTATATCTCAGGCCTACTTTTGTAAACAAGTAGATTTCCACTCAGCCTGCCCCACTCTGCCTCTGCTGACCCTGCCAAAAGAAACCCAAAACATACTCCACCAGGATCCACAATGCCTATAAGCAAGCAATAAATCCTTTGCATCTAAGGGATGCAGCTGTTCTAAAAGTTTACATCTGGACTAAGTAAGATATGTAAATAGAAAGTCAGAACTATGCTAAAAAAAATCTCATTTTTCTGCATTCACTTGAACAACCAGACTGTAAT
This sequence comes from Ceratotherium simum simum, assembly GCF_057802395.1. Classification (NCBI taxonomy): domain Eukaryota; kingdom Metazoa; phylum Chordata; class Mammalia; order Perissodactyla; family Rhinocerotidae; genus Ceratotherium; species Ceratotherium simum. The sequence goes on along the minus strand of NC_141914.1, from coordinate 34,542,453 downwards.
GAACTAAAACACTATAAACTCTGCTTAGGAATATAAATACATGCATGGTGCATGCAGGACAAGCCCACAGGGGCAACATTATTGTGATCAAAAGTATTGTCAGGTTGAAGTCCTGCACTAGGTTTTCAAAGGCAGACAGAATCGTGTTTTTTACATCCAATGCAGAGGTCCAAGCTGCTGGTGGACGGTACTTGGACTCAGTTTGAGTTAGTCTATTATGTAATAATATGTAAAATTATGTAAAATCCCCAAATCATCTGTTTTGTAAACATAAGAAAGGAAGCGATTCCAATGAATGGGAAAAGTTGTTCCAAATTGGGAAAATGGAAAATCAGGGCCAGATGGAAGTGTGTTGGAAGGCTTGAAAGCGCTAACATTGCGAACAGTAAGCTTACATCCTCTCTCGTGCCTTGGAGTAAAGAGAAACCTTATTTATGATTCTTTGGAACTGAAGTCAGGGCCATAACTTTGTTGTTCATTCATTTATTCATTATTTCATGAAAGTATTTATTATTGAGAACTTGCTGTGTTCCGGGTGCTGGGTTTCTCAAGAAACTCATATCCCAGGGGATTATAGGAAGAGACAGCTAGAAGGAAACTTTGATTATATAGTTCAACATCACAAATTTACAGATGGAGAAATTCCCATAAATCATAGTGTCTGGACTAGGCTTCCAGCTCCCTGATCCGCATCCCGGTGTCCCTACTTGCCAAATAACACTCATGTTTAAAGTAGACCCTAGGCATTCTTCACATTACTCACTGTGTAAAGGTGGCAAAAACAATGAAAAGCCAGATAATGAAGCTTTGGAAAATGACCAACTGTGTCACTTAACGATCTCTTCTCCAGGGCCCTGGGGTCACTTTCTGCAGCCCTTGGAATAGCATGCATTGTTCTGCATTCCTCAGTACTAAGTCAGGGATGGAGAAGGATCACGATCATGGTCTGTCACATCTGAGATCTTATAGCTAATGGCCAAGAAAATAAAACTCTTCCAGTGTAAAGAGATCCAGATTTTAATTCCCGCTCCAGCATTTTCTAGCTGTTTTTAATTACCCCTCTCCTCAAAGTCTCAATTTTGTTATTTTTAACCTGTAAATGAGGTGTGCTAATATTTCTTACTACTCAGCGTTGTTGTGATGTATTGGCGGTAAGATGCTAGGCACATTGCCTGAAGCATGGTAAGCTCAATAAATGGTAGTTAGCATGATCATTTGTCTCTGTCAACAGTGAAGTGCTGAACAAATGTAGTAATTTATTATCACAGTATGTATTAGGGTTCAACATAACCCCTGCCCTCAGGGAGCTCCCAATCTGGCAGACAAGGCAGACACATGCATAAATAACCTGCCTACAGAACAGATCATAACAAGCATTTTAATGAAAACATCAAGCATCTTGGAATAGAGGAGCAAGGGAGACCAATTTAACTTTCTCCCTGTTGCTAATCATGGTCTACTTCCTATTGAAGATGGAATTGAATAAGCGTTTTCAATGAAAAAAACAAAGTGATTTAGTGGGTTGTATGTGAGAATTTATTTTAGGCAAATTGAATAGTTTGGGAAGAGGTTCAATGAAAACTGAACCTTTTTTTCTATCCTGAAATTGTTAATACGATAATGTCTGCTATCCTGTGCTAAAGGAGCCAGAGAAAATAATACCTTTTTATTGAAATTTAAATTCGTTCAAGGAGGAAAAAAGAGAACCAGTTTATGTGGGAGATGTGACTTTCACAGCTGAAAGCAGGCGTGGAAGTGTGGTTCATTTAGAAGTGCATTGTTTTATGATGCTGTTGCTTCTGATCAAAAGAGCAGGGAATAAACAGTTTAAAATGTTGATGTTATAAAACATTCCATGTGAACTAACATCAATAGAGATGAATAGGGCTTTAATGTAATTAATGCCAACCTGCTCCTGTGCTGTTGTTTATTGTAGAACAGACAAAAGCAATTCACTAGGCTTTTCCAGTGCAGGCCCACGCCATTTTATTTAATAGGTTAATGATTTTAGGAACAACAAGAAAAAGGTAATGTAGTACAGGGCTTCACAAATAAATTGGAAGCTGGATTCCAAATTTAAGAAAGATATTTTTTGTAACTGGGTCAGCAGTAGAAACCAGAGATATTTCCTCCCCTTTCACTGGCTTTGTTACAAATACCCCTGACATTCTTGTGCTTCCCTTAAGAAAAGATGTCATAAGACCTGGGTTTGACTCTTGGGGCCCATTCACTAGATGTAGGAGACTTTATTTCATCATCGATTTCACAGTTTCCCCATCACAAGAGGAGGGAATTGGGTGAGATGATTATTGGGGTTTCTGAGTAGAGTTGTCAGATGTAGCAAAAGACAAAAACAAAATCAAAACAAAACAAAATGAACAGACAGTTAAATTTAAATTCGTATTTAACTGGGCAGCCTGTATTTTATCTGGCAACACTCTCTCTGAGGTGTCAATCATACCCCTTTCTCATATAGGTTTTGAAAGTCACAGGACTCAGGAATCAAAATACACTGAACTCAGCTTTTTATCTTCGCTAATAAATCTGGATTGGATAATTCGGCTTTGAGTTAAAACCAAATCCAGTTTCCCATTCTTCCAACCATTATCCCCACTTAAATTTACTAAAGATTAGATGTAGGCAAGCCCCTTGCATTGGAAGAAGTAAAGAGAAGATTGGAAGTGTTACTCTAATCCTGCTCCCTGGCCTCACCCCACCCTATGGAGTGGGGATGTGCAGGGAGTGCAGTGGACCACACCAGGGAATGCAGTGTACCACCTCCCCTGGAAGCATGAAGGGTTAATGGCAGATCATCGTGCGTGATCACCTCTCTTGGGATGGGACGGATTTCATTTTGTTGCTGTTCATACAAACTTCACAATAAAGTACAAAGAAAAGAAGATTTAATTCATTCATTTAATCTTGATTGAAGGCTTCACAAATGCCATTTTTTAAAAAATAATAGCTAGCACATATTACTGTTTGCCAGAAACTATTTAAGTGCTTTATGTTTTTTAACTCATTTAATCCACTCATCAATCCTATGAATTAGCTTCTATTATCATCATCTCATTTTACAGATGATGAAACTAAGGCACAGAAATGTTGAGTAATTTATTTAAGATCACACAGCTAGTAAAAGACAAAGTCAGCGCCTGAACCTAGACTACCTGGCTCCATTGTCTGTGCCCTTAGCCACAATATTAGAGGGCTCTTGTCATCAATGTCTGCACTCCATCACCGATTGCTGGAGAAAATATTAAAAAAAAAAATTAGAAGAGACACTGAAAACCACGTAAAGTTAAAAAGTGAGCAAGGCAATTCTGATCTACGTTACAAGATATATAGTACACATATACCTGATATATACATGATTGATGTTGTATATATTTATACATTTCTATCAAGCCTAGTTTGTATAGACGTAGATATCTCTGGAAGTCAAGACGTGCAAGATTGCATGGCAGATGAACATTTTCTCTAGTGTCTTTTTTGCCATATCCCTTATGTTGTTGGCTTTTCCTTTTCTGCTGTGACTATCACCTAAAGACAAATTCAGTGCTTCGTTCAGCAAACTTTTACTTAGTGAATACTGTGTTCTAGACACTGTTTTAGGCCAATGAAATATAAATATGTACAAGACAATTTTCTTTAATTATACCATTGATGATTAGCTCTATGGAGGAGTGGTTGAGATCAAGAGAGGAAATTTCAGGTGACCCCTGTCGAAGAAGTGGGGAGGCAGAGAGTATATATGATATATTACACAAAGACCTTCTTTGCAAGCACGCTTGGAAGAAGTGTCTCAACAAGAAAAGAAGCAATAAAAATGATAAAAATAATTATTCTGGACAATGAAAGGAAAAAGAGGCTGAGCTGCCTAAATCATTTTCTGAAGCTAGTGTAATATTGATGTTTGACTGTAAAAAAATGTTATCTGTAAAGAAAATTATAGGCCAATTTTACTTATAATCATAGATGTAAAAATTCTAAGGTAATCATTAGATCACAAATTACAACATTATTTTTATTTATTTATTTATTTTTATTTTTTGTGAGGAAGAGTGGCCCTGAACTAACATGTGTTGCCAATCTTCCTCTTTTTGCTTGAGGAAGGTTGTCTCTGAGCTAATATCTTTGCCAGTCCTCCTCTATTTTGTATGTGGGACGCTGCCACAGCATGGCTGGTTGAGAAGTGTGTAGGTCTGTGCCCAGGATCTGAACCGGTGAACCCCAGGGCACCAAAGCGGAGCATGCAAACTTAACCACTAGGACACCAGGCCAGCCCCATAACATTATTTTTTAAAAAAGAATATATCATGATCTTAAATGGTTTATCTCAGTACTACAAGAAATTTTCCATGTTGGAAAATTTATCAGTGTAACATAGTACATTCATTTACTAAGGAAACAGATCATATGCTTAATTCAATAGAGATAGAAAATTATTATAAAATTCAATTCCTATTAATAATATAATTTTTCACAAAACCAGGCATAGAAGAGAAACTAAACCTAGTTAAAGACTATAGATGAAAAAATTTCAGCAAACATCTTGTTTAAAGAAGAAACTTTAAATAAATTTCATATGACAAGAAAGCCTTATGTCACACTACTAGTTAAACTAGTGCTAGAGAATATAACCAATGTAATAAAACAAGAAGCATAATGAAGTATCAACATTGGAAGAGAAAAGAGTTTCAGGTGATGTAATCATTTATGGAAACTAACAATCTTTTACACTATTTGCTGTAGATCCCTAGGTCTGATAAAAGGTGATCTTATAACAATAGACAATATTCTTCTCATCAGTAATAAATAAGTTAGATATATTCATCACTAACAATATACCAATAAAACTTTAAAATATAAATATATTAACCTAATAAAAAGTGTACAAGATGATTTTGGGGAAATTAATATCTCTATCAAAAAGGCATACAAGGAGTTCTGAATAAATGTAGAGATAAACCATGTTCGTGGATGGGACAATTTAACATTTTAAAAATATCAAATTTTCCTAGTTAAATAAACAATGCATGGAATTCCAATCAAAATTTCTGCAGAGAGAGCTGAAATACTGAGTCTAAAATACATTTTGCAAAATAGAAGTAAATGACAATTTTTTTGAAAAAAGAGCAAAAGGGAATATTTGCTCTACCCTATGTTACTACATAACTGCAAAAGAAAACCGTGTGGGCTGTAACATGAACAGACAAATAAAACAGTGGAGCAGATTAAAGAACCATAAACAGTCCCATATGGAATAAGGTATAAAATTAAGATGACTATCTATTCCAATTTTCTTGGGAAAATTCTACTTTACGCCTGTTAGCCTAGGAAAATTACAAATAACATCTCTTGTTACTATCAAATCTCTCCCAGTTTGGATTATAAATTATATAATGTCCTTATATATAATAGATTGACATAATAATTCAGTGGAAGAAAGATGAATTTTTTTAGCATATAGTATTGTAAAAAGCGACTTAATAAATGGAGGAAAATGAAGATTGATAAAATTCCTAATGCATTAAACATCTAAATGTACAGATAAATTATATGCTAGTAAGAAAATGAGGGAAAACACCTTGGTGACTTTGGGATGAGAGGTGATTTCTTGAACCAGACCCAAAATGTCCAAACCATAATGGGAAAAATGGGTGGATGTGACTACATAAAAATTAAGAATTTCTGTTCAATGAAGGGCACTGTAGATAAAGGTAACAGATGAGAAACAGACTGGGAGAAGATAATTACAGCATTTAAAACTGACAAGGGATTAATATCTAGAATAATTAAGCAATTCCTGCAAATCAACAAGAAAAAGAGAGAAATTGGCAAGGAATATGAATAGGCAATTCACAGAAGGGGAAACCCAAACTACCTACATGCTCATGATGAGATCCCAATATCACAAGTAATCAAAGAGATATAAATTAAAACCACAATGAGACTCATTTAACATCTACCAGATTGGTGAAAACTAGAAAGTCAGATGATACCATTCTTAGCACAGATATGGGGAAATGAGAATCCTCATGCACTGCTGCTGGGAGTGTAAACTGGTGAGCCATTCTGGAGAGCAATCGGTCAGGAAATTGAGAATATGTGTACCCCATGATCCAGAATTGCTCTCCTGATCTATACCCTAGAGAAACTTACACAGGGCCATAGGAGACATATACAAGGATAGTCAGAGCATTATAGTTTGAGTAGGGAGATGTTGCTTTATAGAAACATCCAGAGAGAAACAGAGCGTAGTAGAGCTAGAGCTGGTTCTCTGTGTCTGCAGGCTTGTATTCCTTGCTGAATCTTCATTAAGTAGGAAGCAATAATTGCCCAATTCCACCTCAGTCCTAGGGCGGTGTCAAGGTCCAGATACTCCCCCATCCTTGGCACTCTCCGAACTTTTCAGTGTCACGTTGTGAAAACTATCTAGGAAGTTAAATATATGAAAACTGTTAGGAATTCAGTGGAGCCCTTAAAAAGGGGGATGTTGCCACAAGATGAGGGCAATTCTTAACCCAGGGGGGAAAATGAGAGAACATAGGTTTCAGTGACAGCCAAATAATAAATCCATGACATCCCTTTGTGCAGACAGTTAGAGGCTCCATGGAAGTTTGGAAACTTCTTCTGCTCTTTCTCGTCACGTGGTGAAAAAGAAGCAACTCCATAAGTGAATATGGCAATGAAAACATGTACCAAGAGCCACAAAGTTTTTGCAATTTTAGTAGCATTCTAGTTTTGAACGCCAAGTTATTAATAGAGAATGTTCACTTGTTTTCTTGTCGTTTCTGGAAAGCCAGGAGAAGAGGTGAAGCTTGTCCTGATCCACATGTCACATCAGAAAGGAGATCATTCTCAGATACCTCCCTCTCTCTCCAGATTTTTTTGACTTTTCGAAGAACCACAGATTAGAGCTGGAAGTGGCTTCCAAAAAGTTAACTAACACAACTCTAGCCTGCTATGGAATTCTCTGTACAAAATTATCCATTCCCCAATAATTTAACCTCAAGAATCTACTGGAACCAGGCCATGGATCCATTACTTTAAGACACATCATCTCATCCTCAAGAGAGCTGTGTAAACTCTTCCTGATAGAGGCAATGACTGGAAAGATGCCTTCCTGCCACTCTGGGGCCAGGTTATAACTCTTGAATTTTACCTGCCTCCATGAAACTGAGAAGTGAGAGATCATGTTCCTTATAAATCTTCTCAGGATGTTCTCATTGTGGTGGATGAATGAGATGAATTTTAATGACGATGAATTAATTTTAACAAAAATTAAATGGACTTTTCTCTCCTCCTAGAAATTCAAGAAAACAGTGAAATATTGGAGCTCTATCCCTCTCTAACCATCCCCCCAATTATTTTCAGGTGTCCCCAGAGGTTCACTGATGGATGTACAAATAAGCCTTCTCAGTCTTGGTTACCAAAGTGCCTGTTTCCCCGGTAGTTTCATCACTGTCCCTGCTGCTGGTGAGCGCTATGGATGGTGACAAAAGAGTTATACCAAGGGTTCTGTCTGCTCTTGCTCTCTTAATCCCACCCCAGGGCGCTGCTTTTCTTCCTGCTGTGGCTAAGGCCCTTGGCATCTGCCAATGGAATCACAATACCATCCTGTCCACCATTAAGAACACTGCTGTGCCTGCCTGCTACAGGTGGTACCACCGCTGATGCTGGTGCTACTGCTGCTCGTGTCTGCAAAATGGGGAAAACCCCTTTCTTTCACCTTTGCACCATTGTCTGTTACACTGGTCCCACAGTGGTGTGATCTCTTCCTCTCAAAGCTTGAAGGAGAAAATGGGTGAAAACACACTATTCAGGTCTTATTTGCAGGTCTTTTTTCCCTAGGATTTGAGCGCAAGTCCCTGGGGACTGAGTTGGGTGGCATCTAAGGGGAAGACATTTGGTGGTCCTCAACATCATTCCTCTTCTCCAGCTCAGAGGCAGTTTCAGGCATCTCTGCCAGGGCTTTGGCAACTATTCCTTAGACTGACCTTTTTCTCAGGAGACTCCTTAGGTAGGTTCAGTCCTGAGCACGCCCTCTACAGGTCCTCCGGGCCTCCCCAGGCTAGTCTCAATTCTAGGCTTAGAGCAACTATAGCTCGCACTGGGACCCTTTTGCACTTTATCTGGATAATATCCCAGCTCTAGGTATAGTGGAAGAAAACAGAATTGGCGAATGCTTGAAGCACAGACCAACCACAGCCATTTTAAGATAGGACTGGGCTTCTCAACTTCCTCTCCCTTCCTTCTCTTCTCCTTTAGGCTCCCCCCTCTTTTAGTTAAGGAGGGGCCCACCACCTCCCCCTAGAAATTGGATCATTCCACGAGCTGGATTCTCACTTAGCATGGTCCTTACATTCCCTAAACTCACTGCCAGGCCCAGGATGATGAACTAAAAGCTGCTCAAGTTATCCAAGTAACAGGGAAAAGACAGCACTGCAGCTAAGAATTTGAACTTGGAAATCAGAGAGTCTCAGGTTCAAATCCTGACTCTGTCCCTTTCTGGCTAAGCAATTTGGGTAAATTGTTTACCTACTCTCAGTCTCACTTTCCTTATCTGTAAAATGAGAATAACAACAGTACCTACTTCAAGGACTATTTTGAGGATTAAGTAAGTAATATATGACATGTAGTATCCAATATATGGGAGATAGCACTGTTATTAATTAGGGAGCAAACAGAAACCATACCCAGGGCATGAGTGATGTGCTCATGGCTTCAGCTGCCACATTCAAGTGGGGAGGCAGATGCTTCCTAGTCTGAGCCATTCACTCAGATGGTAATTTTCTGTCCTATGACCTGGTGATGGGGCCCTCTGGTGGCAGAGGAGAGTTTAATTTCTTCTGGACAACCTGAGTTTACTCTCAGATGGACCTGCAAATGGGGGAAGAACCCAGCTGATTCTGCATGGAACCCTCAGATCCATACACTGAACCATCCTGTTTCTGTTTCTGCAGGTCTGTATTTTCTTAGGATGCTGAATGTCAAATATAAAACCAGACACAAATCTCAAGCCTCATAATTTGGATTCTGATGTAAAAATCAACCTCTCGTCTCCCAAGCTTGAGATCCTTCTGGGTCATTAATGCCGACTTTAGAGGCCTGTTTCTGAATCAGTGAGGTGCTCCATAAACAAATGCTGAAGTGAATTGAGTTACCTGAGGGATATCAGGGCTGGTTAAGTCCTGAAGCCCTGAGCATTGAAAAGCTAAAATACTCTCATCTTTAGGAATTGGAAAAAATCTTAAGTCATAAAATAAGCATCAGAAATTCAAAGGAAGACGAACTTTTCCCCGTGATGACAACTTTAATGTATTTTTTGAACTGTCAAGAATAAATTTCTTTGCCAATTCCCTGCTTTTTGGCTGTATTTGTTTTTTCTGCTGTTTTAGTAGGTGTTTTATCCTCTTTTGGGTCATCCAAGTCTGGTAGACATATAGGAAGTTTTAAGTCAGGGGTGAATAAAAATATTGGTAACATTTTCCGTCTATGAGGTGTTTCATAATTTATAAGTTGCTTAGATAGCTGTTACTTCTCAAAAACCTCATGCCAACCCTTTTACGTTGTAGATTTTCAATAAATGGGTTTTGAATGAAGAGCAAGGAGGAAGGTGTTATCTTATGTCCGCAGGTGAGCAGATAGAGTCCCAGAAAGATTATGTAAATCACTGGGTGAGCAGGTGTCAGAGCTAGCCCTCATGTCCAGGACTTCTGACTGCTCCTTTACACTGTGTCTCAGCTGCTTGGGGCACACTTGATGATCCCTGGTGAAAATGACCTCAGTCTTGCTCGAAGAAAGTGTGCAACAAAATAGAAAATGACGGGCCAACCCCGGTGGCCTAGTGGTTAAGTTCAGTATGCTCCACTTCAGCACCCCAGGTTTGGATCCTGGGCACAAGATCCTTGTCAGTGGCTGTGCTGTGGTAGCGACCCACATACAAGATAGAGGAAGATTGACACAGGTGTTAGCTCTGGGTAAATCTTCCTCAGCTGAAAAAAAAAAAAAAAAGAAATAAAATAGTTTCTGTAGCCATTTAGATACAACATCATGTCACAGCGTGTAATCTGCTAATGCTAGGAGGAACATTATTTTATGGAGGAGGAAACTCATGTTCGGAGAAGGGGAGTGTTACTTGCATGAGATGTGTGGTGACCCACCAGCAGGACTAGAACTGGAACCTTGGTCTCAGCCCAAAGACCTAGAGAAAGGGAACAGCTGAAACAAGCCAGAGCAGGCCTGGTTCCCACCACCACTTGTGACTAGTGACACTGACCATACTGTTCATCCATTGTTTATTCTCCAAGTATTTTGCAAAGCAAAGAAGAATACTGTGGCACCTTTCTACTTCGCTTAGCTTCTAAGGTCACCATTAAATGGGTTCTGTTTAGAAAACAGAGGAAAGAATATACGCAGACTAAATCCAAACCAAGAGATAAGGTGGATCTGAAGCACAACATACTGGCTTGAATATAGGGCCTAATGATGTCCGAGTTTTTAGGAAAATAAGGTTCCTTCTTTGAGGGAAAAAATATGGAGAGGGTACAGATTAAAAGGGGCATAAAAGTTGCCCTGCAAAGACTCTGAGACTGGGAATTAGGGGTGTCAGGTCGTGGAGAGTCTCCCGACGCTTCCACTGGCTTTTTTTGTGACCTGGTGCAAGCAATTTCTTTCCAAGCCTCAGTTTTTCCATCTGCCAAAATGATGAGGTTGGACCACATATCATGCACGCCTTTTATGGAATTTGACCTTCTGTGACATTAAGTGTTCTCTTTATTTTTCATATTTTCACCCCAAGTGAAAGAACAATTTGTTGATTTACTAAGAAGCAGACCGTCACCAAAGTCAATCCTCTGCTTAGCCCATTGAAATTTTTTGGGCGACAACTGCCTCCAGGGACTGGCTTGTGTATATTGAGAGCATGCCATTCACCACCTCAATTTCAGCGCTGGAATGGAACTGGAATTCTATGACGCCCACTCTTTTGAATTGGAGAAGGGCATGGTGACATTGGCATTTCTGCTTGGGGCTAGTGGTTGAATCACCCTTTAAAACTAGTAGTTGGGTTGTGATCCAAAGATGGCTACTGACTGGATCCAAAAGTTTCCACAAAGATGTCATTAAGAGAAGTGACTTTCACTACCAGAGGAGAAAGCCGGCTCTCTCAAAATAATGAGGTCTATGAAAGATGAGTGCCATCTACAGCATTTAAGCTATACACAGTAGGGAGGACTTGCACAAGGAACTTCATTTTTTTTTCATGTCTCGTTTTTCTATCTAATGATCCAATATCAATGTTTTACTAGTGTCTATGTCTGCTGTAAATAGTAGGCACAAGGCAGATATCCAGGAAATGTTTGATAAATAAATGAATCTTGATGTCTAAAGTCAGTACATCTCCTCAAAGAATTAACAGTAAAAAGAGAGAGAAAACATAAACATAAATTAATAACTGCAAGGTAGCCTGCTACCTGCGCTACAAGAAAGAGATAAATCAAGTCTCACAGGGTCTTCAGAGCTGGAGAGATCAGATGGGACATCATGAAATGGAAGGAACTTGAGCTGAGCCTTGAAGGACAGGTGTGTTTTTAATATATAAGGGTGATGAAGAGTAGAGTGAGGATACCCATGTGAAGGAAGGCATAAGCAAAGGCAGGAAGGAACTATTGTGCATAGAAAAGACCAGTGGTCTAGGATGCATAAAGTGGGGAAGACATTTGGTAAGGTCAGTTGCTGGTCCTCTTGGGAAGAAACTAGAATGACAGAAGCTTTGAACTTCTGTAGAAAATGGAGAGTCATTGGATGTTTTTGAGAAGGGGCATGGTATGATCAGAGCCAAGGATTAGAGTTAATTCATTTAAACCTACAATAACAGTATACCATGAAAGGGCTATAGTATTATATTTTATGTCAATGTGTGATTTGCTCTTTGAAATTGTAATACTCATCCTGGGTGAAGAAAAGGAACTCTTTCAGACCATCAAGAGTATTCATTAACATTTCTGGAAAATGACCGAATAAAACTCTGTTACCCTGGAAGATCTAATTTATCTAGCATAAGCAGAAATGTACCCTTAGAGAGTTTATTTAACTGTGCCCTTCATTGGCTAAGGTCTATTTTTAATCAATGCTCATTTATATTTTTTAAAGCATTACACTAAAGATAAACATCCTGTGTGGCAAACATAATAGTATTTCAGTTCTAAGAACACTGCAGGATTACAATTACAGATATAATTGTATTTTCAGGATTAATGCAATCTAATGGCCAACTGCATAACACTCTATTGCAAGAGCTACAGTAGATTCATCTATGTCTAGGGCCAATTTTCCATTTCATCTGCATGGGTGAATGACTTGCGTAATTGCTATTCATCTCTAGGGGAAAAGAAGGACTATGTCTCAAAAATGTTCTTCTAAATAATACCAGGATTTATACATTTTATGGTATAATAAAAGTGGAAAAGAGGACAGATATTAGAATTAAATGTTTGGATTCAGTTTTTACTCTGTCAATTATAAGTAGTGATCCTGGAATGGGTTACTTGACCTCTCTAAACCTGAGTTCTAAATCTGTAAAATGGGAAAATATCTGTGTAGTGTATGGAATAGAAACTGGCACAGAGTAACTACCTGCTAAACTGTAGCTATTTTAATTGTTATTGTTGTCATTAATAATATATATTCACGCCAGATTGCATATACACACAGTAAGATTATTTTTAGTGCAACTGAAACAATGTTGGGCTCCTGGGTGTACTTAGATCACAGCCACATGGCTGGCAGTGGAAAGGACAAGCCTGGTACTGAAGGAGTTGGAGGCTGAGGAAACTTGCCCACTGCAGGAGCTTGGCATTTGGGCAGGCTGTGGTCTACATTCAGGGGTCCAATATCCACATCAAGCTCAGGCAGGGGCTGGAGCCAGAGAGGGAAGGCTGAGTAAGAGGATCTGAAAGAGTAAGGGAAAATCCAGCAGCAGCAGCGTGCTGCCTGAAGTCAGGGGAAGAGACAGGATCCAGAAAGTGCAGGGCCCTGGCTAGGGAGACAGCTCCTGGAAATAGAACTGATAAGAGCTCAGCAGACTTCAGGAGCCTAGTAAGAGGTAAGGTTTGAGTTCAGGGAGTTGAGAAAATCAAGGCAAAAGCCCAGTTGAGTTTTGGTTGGTGATCACTGGTTCATCCTGTGCACATAGAGTTTCTAGGTCAATGACAGCAAGATGGACTTTCAGGGTCCACTGGTTGGTAGACAGACTGTTGGTCAACCCTCTGCTCCTCTTGGGCACTGAGTTACAGCCTGCGAGGACTCAGAGAACACAACACAGTTCAGTAAGGCTGATGACCACGTCCACTTCTCAGGACTCTTGCAAAGATCCAATGATTAAATATGTGAGACAGAGCTTCTTATTTCTGTGGGAAGTATCTAGGAAAATTTTCCTGGCCTGAGTTGTAGAGAATAGTTATGCAGGGAATTCTTTAAGTCAAAAACCCAACAAGGAAATGCAGTGAAAGGGGAATGATTCATCTGACAAACTGGGAAAATTGAAAGATTGTGTAACAGAAACATTACAACAGGGTTTTTAAGGCTTTGCGAAAAGATTTACCGGTTTCTTTTAAAAAAATTTTTAAGATTAAAGACATTTTCCATTATCCTTTTCCTGCAGTGGAAACTGCCCAGGGAAGGCAATTTTTGTTTTATGGCTATTAGTCAACTCTTTCAAAAGCCTCCCTCACCACTACCTTAGACTACCACCAAGAAAAACCGATACAAAAACCCATGAGTCTTCACTGAGCCCAGAGGGGAAGAGGAAAAGTATTGAAACCAGTAAGGCCCCCGTGTAAGGCAGGGAAAGATCTTGGAATCCAGGCAGCTTTATTTTTTTCCTGAAAATACAGATACGGCTTTTTCTGCCAAGGCCAAGCAGATGGAGAAAGATGCCATGAAAATTGATAACAAAGTAAAAGATTTAACATGTGTATTCCTGAGTTGTGTGTGTGTGTGTGTAGTCCTTTTAAAATATATATTTGCCTTAAGTAAACTGTCTTTTCCAATGAAATCTTACTTGATGTTTAGTTACACAGTTCCTCTGGACCAAATTAAAAGTTTTGCATATGGACACTTAGGCCAGAATTAGAAGGTTGCTGTTCTAAGGTTACCAATTAGCTATGGGATGACATCTCCTGATTCCCAGTCTAAAGACATCACTGCCACAGTAGGCTGCCTTACTTTTAGTGTCATCTCGCATTCCATCTTCTTTTTTCTAAAATCTTTCTAATGTTCCCACCTTAGGTTGGAGTTCCCCAAAGCAGACCCTGAGGGAAGAATTCATGTGAAAGAAAGTTTTAAGGAAGTATTCCCAAGAAGAGAAGTGGGACCCGAAAGGAGAGGAGGCCAAGCCACGGTACTTTATTCCTGCATCCATCATTGTATTATCAGAGGTATTCTTGCGCTTTGTTCTCGCTTTCTCTCATCTGGGTATGACCCCTTCTCAATGAGAGCTGGGCCCAATGAAGAGGTCACAGTAAATGTTGAGTACATGAATGAACAGAGCTTCAAGGCTCCTTCCATTTGAAGTAATCTCTCTCTCCTATGAATTCTCTGTGATTACATCATTTCCTTTTGGATCATAATTATTTATATGCATGTGCTAAATCCCCTGCTGGTTTATAAGCTCCCTGAGGTCAAAAGTCATGTTGAATTCCCCATGACAGAGCCTGTATGGGTTTTTGAACATGGTCGGAACCCAGACAATGCTAATGGGAGTGGTGGAAACATTATCTCAGTGCTGACAAATGAACAGCTTGAATACATAGTCCTGGACCAGGGCAGGATTTGTAGTTTTTATTCTTGTTCACACCTACTCTTCTGGGTCTACACTGCCTTGGACTACTAATCACAATGATGGCAGAACCTTTGGACAGCATCAGTGCCGCAGACAGCATCATGTGAATATCAAAGAAGATATACCATCCTAAGTGCCTGAGATTTTTTACCCTCACTCATTCTTTACTCTTCCTATGGCATCTTGAGGTTTTATTTTTTTTTCCCCAAGGAGATAATTTCTGAAGTATAAGAATTAATCGTTCTTGCTTCTTCCTTGAAGCATTGCTAAATTAATGGCTTGACATCACATCTATCATGCTTTCCCTAAGTTCTCAAATGCCCATTAGGATTGGGGAGTTGCTGGGAACACGGTACAGGCTGGGTAAGAAAATATTCCTTGGGAATCAGTGAGTGAATCCAAAATTGTTCCATATGGAGTGGCATTCGAGGCCCTGGGCTTATTGCTGTTTGTGCTGCCAGCACATGATGTATGCTTCAGCCATGAGGTGCTTGCTTGTGTTTGCATGGGTACCATATCTCTTTGGGTCTAAATCATTAAAGTGGAAAATATCCCCTGTGGGCTGTAACATGAAAAAGAAGATTTTTGGATTGGAAATAATTTTGTAAATATCTCCAGCAGTTTTATTTTGTCTAGACACAAGGCAGTAAAAAGAAGGAAAATCATGAGAGATGATAATTAGATGGCACACGCAAGAAGATGCACTTCCCACAGAGCCATGATTGTTTTTTTTTACATATTCAGCGGCCTCATTTCTACAATTCCATCACCTTCTGCAAATTCTGCAACCCATCTCTGTGTTTCACTACTGGCCCAAGGAAGAAAGTGTTAACATCCGTGGGCAAACCTTTTGCTGAAACAAAAAAATAAAACACCAGAAGAAAATGACTCACTGACAGAAGGCAAGAGGAGGTTATTCTCACTTCGGAAGCACAGTTCATATTTCTGAAATCATGCATTTCTTAACAACGGGGATACATTCTGAGAAGTGTGTCGTTAGGCTATTTTGTCATTATGTGAACATCCGACAGTGTACTTGTGCAAACCTAGATGGTATAGCCTGCTACACACCTAGGCTATATAGTACTAGTTTTATGGGTCATTTATTTGGTCCATCATTGACAGAAACATTAGTATGCGGTGCATGACTGTATGTGTATGTTAACACAAGAATATATGCACGTCAGGAATTTCTTCTGCGTCTCCAAAGTCTTCCTTCGCATTGTGTGTTAATTGAAGCCAATTTGGTTTGTGCTATCCATCACTTGAATAGTGAGTTCTGTACCCATAGACTTTTGGCCAGAAAGGAGCCTTAGAGATTATCTAACACATCCCCATTTACAAGTCTCATACAAGAAGAATGAGGCCCCAGAGATGACATGTAATTAAAATATTTTCTAGAGCCAAGGTTTCAACCTAGCACCTTGGGATCTTTCCACTACCCCGTGTTTTGCTCTCCTTGAAGCCATCTCTGACCAGTTTACCAATGGATCCCTTCTGTGTGATCAAGGAGTGCAATCTTGAGACACAGAAACTCTCTGCAATGTAGTTTGGCCTCAATTGACAGTGTAATAATCAGGTAGAAAGTGAGAAATTTAGCTGGTTATTATAACATGGCACCAAACACCCAACCTAACTGAATATCTTTTATTCTGATATTTATAACTGTGTATGTACCCCTTTGTGGGGCCTGCAAAGCATCCCATTAGATCAATGGATTTAGAAGGGTCAAGGCACTGTTAGGATTAATAGTCTCTGCAAATAAGGAGCCCCAACAAAGAGGCATGCATCATGAAACCGTTTTAAGAAAAAAGAATCCTTAATACTGGTTTCTTAAAGCTGATGCTTCCTTGGGAAAGCAGTAGGTTGTCTGTGAAGGTGATTTACCCAGGATGTGGTTAACTTACAACAGCTGTATTCAAAACACACACTCGGCCTTTATCCCTGAGGCTGGGGAAGAGATGGATGATTTATGCTTTTGCTGCTCAGGCTGAATGGACCTCAAAATACATTAATTAGAAGGCACACTTGGAGGCATTGAGAAAAACCAAATACTTAAAGAGACCAGTTCACAAGCAAGATGTAGCAAACTCAGACTGAGGAAGCCTCACTTAGACAATATTCTTTCTGCGAGCGTATCTAGTTTTGCCCCTCTGAGTACTAACATCGAGACTCCAAGAGTCATTAGGGTGCGACAGGGCAGGTATGCACCAGTTTTGGCTCCATCACTTACTAGCTCTGTGATCCTGGGCAAGTTATTTAATCTCTTCAAGCCTCAGTTTCCTAATGTCTAAAATGTGGATAATGATATTATCTAATTACTGGGATTGTTGTGAGGATTGCATGATGTAGTCCCAAGTGTCTAGCACATAAGGAGGTCTCAACAATAGCAGTAAGAATAATTAATATTTACTGAGCACTTTCTATGTGCTAGACACAGTTCTAAGTATTTCATATGGATATACTCAATTAAATACTTAGAATGACTCTGTGGGATAGATAATATTGTTGTTTCAATTTTACAGATGAGGAAATTGAGGCACGGAGAGGTTACATAGTTTGCCTAAGGTTATACGGCCAGTAGTTTAGTAGCTGGGAGTCAAACCTTGACAGTCTGGCTCCAGAGATTTTGTTCTTATGGGTCATCTATTATTGTTATTGTATTCTTAGAATGGTACGTAAGGACAAATCAGGACGTCATGTAAATTGCATGCAGAGTAACTAATAATTTAACAAACCTTCACTGAGGAAGAGGAGAGGGTCTGAGGAGTTAGTAGGTGAAGAAGGGTTGAGTTAGCACAGTGTTCCAGGCTCAGTGTCTTTGGGATATATAGGGAGGTTGAGCTGCCTGTATCTGAAGTCAAAGTCACAGAATACAAGAGATGAGGCTAGAGAAGTACCAGGTCATGGAGATCTTGTGATAAGGAGTTGTGCTAAGGAGCCAAATCTTATCCTACAGATTGAAGAAGAGTCAAGGAAAAGCGAGAGTTGGAGAGGAGAGGCTGGGTCCCCTTCACATCATTTGAACCCCTGGATCCAACTATGGCTGAGATTTTCCTTAGAGCTTCCTAGTTACGTCAGTTAATGCGTTTTCTTTGTACGCTTGTGCTAGTTTGAGTTGGATTTCTATCATTTGTAATATAAAGAATCTTGACAAGAACGATCGGTTCGAAGACTATATTATTTTAGGTAAGAAAATATGAAATCAAGATTTAGAGCAGTGGTGGTATAGACCAAGAGAAGACTACAAATTAGAGGACTAGTTAGTGAATATAAGGGGCTGATGGAGCCCTGGGAAATTCTTTAACAGAATTATCTCTCCTCCATCATGTACTGTCTTGGAAAGGCTGCTAAAGAGCTCTGCCTTCTTTTGGCCAAGGGATTGGTCTGTGACAAATGTAGGCAAAGGGGCCCTTTATTCTGGTAATTTAAGTCTTAATAGTATGATCCAAGGATGGAAAAAATGTTTCCTGTCCATTCATTTTAGTGACGAGACTGATGAGGTTCTCAGGATGTTTCTCCTCCTGAGGCTTCTGGGGTTGCCTCTTTATAACCTATCAAGTCTGATTCTTCCACTTGCCTCCCTTCAATTCTGGGGCGATCCCTCTCCTTACAATAAGATCCTTTTAAAATTTTAGTTAGTCAATTTATTTTACTTAAAGTCGATGATCCTAGGGGTTCAGAAATTGATCCAGGAACTGAGATGTTGTAAAGAAATGGCCAAAAAATGTAGAACTGACTGAGATGGATGAAAGACAAAGAGAGCTCCTTAACTCTTTGGGAAGTATGCAATACTTTTCATGATGTTTAGAGTCTACTGGCTATTTCTTGTGGCCTTCAGCAAAGCTCTATAGGAAAGAGACCAGTTAAGCTTAAAGCTGACCTATTGGTGAAAAGAGATTGATACCTGGAAAAGATGGCATAGATTGTGTTCCTCCTCACTAAGCATGAGTATAAACCCTATAAATAATGTAAGAGGCAACCAAAAGGAGAGCTCCTAAAGGTGGTAAGAAAAAGACAAACTGGTTTAGGACCCCTGGACTGGAGCAAAAACACAGTGGCAAGATACCTTATATCCCCTCACCAAACAGAGAAAGGAGACCCAGAATTTCCTGACCCCCAACCTAGCCACAAAAGGCAGCCCATATAGGCTCATTCCTTCCCAGATTAAATAGGAGTCTCTCTGATGACATTAAGTGAGCCAGACACCACTGGCAAGGGAGATTGATCTGGAGCAGCTGAGGGAAGTGTTCTTCCTAGTGGGACTTGAGAATATCCTCCCCTGCCCAGAGACATCAGGGTAGGTGGGTAGAACCAGCAAGAAAGACTTAGCCAAAAGAAGAAGGCTGGCATGGAAAGCTTTTTTGACCCTACTGGCCTGAGACTCCCCTTTTCTGCCCAGAGACACTGAGGATGATGGGGAGCATGGGTAGGAGGATCCGACCACTACAATGCCTGGCCAGGGAGCCTCTTTGTGCCCACAGACTTGAGACTCACCTCTCCCACCAATAGACACACAGTGGCCCAACCTGGTGAATCTTCTACCACCTCAGGCAGCACCAGCAGGGACCAGTAGGAGCCCCAGTAGCTTCACAAAAACCAAACAGACAAAAATAACACTAAAAATGCTCTGAAAATTAAACTATTATTGGAACCACAGCCCCCAAAAGTAGTCCAGGAACTACCTGTATGCTTAATCTAAATGGAGTCATAAAATAAAAAGATTTAAATAGGACCTAGATTTTCCTAACGTACTAGACACAATATCCAGAACACAATAGGAAATCACTCATCATATCAAGAATTAAGAAAATCACAATGAATGAATGAGAAAAGACAGTCAACTGGCACGAACACTGAGACGAAGCCAGTATTGGATTTATCTGTCAAAGATTTTAAAGCAGCCACATAAAAATGATTTAACAATCAATTAAAAATTCGTCTGAAACAAATGAAAAAACAGAAAACTTCAGCAAATAATGGAATTTACAAAAACGAATCAAATGGAAATCGTAGAACTGAAAAACATGATATAAGACACAAAAAAACTTATTGAATGGGCTCAACAGGAGCAGGGAAGTCATGAAAAATAGAATCAGTGAACTTGAGGATGGAGTGATAGAATTCACCCAATCTGAATAACAGAAAACAGACTAAGAGAAAAAAGAAAAAAAAAAACCAAACCTCAGGAGTCTGTATGACAATATAAAACAAAAAAACCAACATTCACATCACCAGAGTTCCAGAGGAAAGGAAAAGAGAATGTGACTGAAAGAGGATACAAAAAAGTTATAGCTGAAAACTCCCCGAATTTGGCAAATACAGAAACATGCATATTCAAGAAGCTGAGCAATTGCAAACAGGATAAATCCCCCCAAATCCACACTAAGATACAGCATAATTAAACTTCTGAAAACTAAAGAAACAATCTTTAGTTTTCAAAATGCTTTCAAAATCTTGAAAGCAGCCAGAGAGAAATGAGGCTTACTTATAGGGGATCACTAATCTGAATGACAATAGATTTCTCATATGAAGCCATGGAGGTCAGAAGGAAAAGGCACATTTTTTAAGTGCTAAAAGGAAGAACTGTCTATTGCATATTCTTTATTTGGCAAAACTGTCCTTCAGAAATGAATAGAAAATTAAGACATTCTGTGATGAAAGGAAATTAGGAGAATTTGTTGCTATCAGACCTGTCCTTAAAGATTGGCTAAAGACAGTTCTTCAATCAGAAAGGAAACGATTAAAAAAAAATCTTGGACTATTAGGAAGGAAGAAGGAACAGCAAAAAAAGCGGAAATATGAGTACATACACTAGACTGCCCTACTCCTCATGAGTATTGTAAATCATAATTGATGACAGAACAAAAATTTTAACATCTTCTGATACTCAGGACAATGATGTTTAAAAGTGAGGAAGGTAAAGGGACCTAAATGGAAGGGAGGTTTCCACTCCTCACTTGAAGTGATAAAATGTTGACGCTAGGAGAATGTGATATGCCATATATGTTTGTTGTAATACCCAAAGAAACCACTAGAAAACTATAAAAATAAATACTCTCAAAAACACCATAAGTAAATCTAGATGGAATTATAAGAAATGTTCATGTAACCCATAGGAAGTCAAGAAAGGAGAAACAGAGGAACAAAAACCAGAAGAAACAAACAGAAAACAAATAATAAAATGGCAGGCTTAGGTACTAACATATCAATAATTATCTTAAATGTAAATGGTCTAAATATACCAATCAAAGGCAAAGATTGGCAGAGTGGATTACAAAACAAGCAAACAAAAAACAACCCAAGTAAATACTGTTTATAAGAAATACACTTCAAATTCAATGACATAGGTCTAATGAAAGTAAAAGGAGAGAAAAAGACATACTATGTAAACATTAAGGGAAAAAAAGCAGGAGTGAGTATATTAATATCTGATAAGTAGAAAAAGAGTCATGTTACATATAAAAGGATCAATCCACCAGGAAGACACAATGATTCTAAACGTATACATACCAAACGACAGAGCCTCAAAATACAACAAGCAAAAACTAATGGAGCTGAAAGGAGAAATATACAAATCTGTAATTATAATTCAGGACTTCAATACCCCCTCTCAGCAACTGACAGAACTCCTAGACAGAAAATCAGAAAATATATAAAAGATATGAATAACACAATCAACCAACAGTATCTAATTCACATATTAAAAAAACTCCACCCAACAGTAGCAGAATAAACATTTTTTTCAAAGGTCCATGGAACATTCGCCAAGATAGATCATATACTGGGCCATAAAATAGACCTCAATAAATTGAAAAGAATTGAAATATTACAACACATGTTCTCTGACCATAATGGAATCAAACTAGAAATAAACAACAGGAAGGCAATAGGAAAAAATTTCTAAACATGTAATTAAATAACACACTTCTAAATAACTCATTGGTCAAAAAGGAAATCTTAAGGTAAATTAAAAAATACATAGAACCAAATTATATTGAAAAATACAATCTATCAAAATTGTGAGATGCATCTAAAGCAGTCCTGAGAGGAAAATTTATAGCACTAAATGCTTACATTTGAAACAAGGTGTCTTGGGGGTTCCTAAGGTCTCCTCAGGTTTGATGATTCATTAGAAGGACTCATAGGACTCAGAAGTTGTTATACTCATGGTCCCTGTTTATTACACTGAAGGGATAGAAAGCAAAATCAGCAAAAGGAAAAAGGTGTATTAGTTGAAGTCTGGAGGAAACCAGGCACAAGCTTCCAAGGGTCTCCTCATGGAGTCACACAGGATGCACTTAATTCCTCTAGGAATGACTTGTGACTGCATGTGTAAAATGTTGTCTATTGAAGAAACTTGCCTTAGCTTAAAAGTCTAAAGTTTTCATTGGGTATCGCCACTTAAAATCACTCCAAAGAAAATGAAACCCTTATGTATACACTTAACAAAACAGGGGTTTTTTTGTTTTGTTTTTTTTGGGGGGGGTGAGGAAGGTTGGCCCTGAGACAACATCTGTTGCCCATCTTCCACTTTTTGCTTGAGGAAGATTGTCCCTGAGCTAACATCTGTGGCAATCTTCCTCTATTTTGTATGTGGGATGCCACCACAGCATGTCTTGATGAGCAGTGTGTAGGTCTGCGCCCAGGATACGAACCCTTGAACCCTGGGCCACCAAAAGAGAGTGCACAAACTTAACCACTACACCACAGGGCCGGCCTCCAAACAGATCTTTTTCCCCCAGTTTTATTGACATATCGACATATAACATTGTATAGGTTTAAGGTGTACAACATAATGATTTGATATATGTATATATTGCTAAATGATTACCACAGTAAGTTTAGTTAACATCCATCACCTCATATAGTTACACACTTCTTTTTTTACATACAGAATATGTATGCTGAAAGTTGAAAAATGTTGATGAAGGAAATCAAATAAGACCTAAATACATGGAGAGGAATACTATGTTCATGGATTGGATGACTTAACATCTTAAGGATGTCAATTTTCCCCAAATTGATCTATAGTTTTAATGAAATTTCTATCAATATCCCAGCAATGTCTTGTGTAGTCATAGACAAACTTCTTGTAAAATTATATAGAAAGCTACAGGCTCTAGAATAGATAAAAAATTTTGAAAAGAAGGATAAAATGAGAGAAATCACTCTACCTAATATTAAGGAATATAGCTATAGTAATCAAGACAGTGTGGTATTGGTGGAGGGTTAGACATATAAATCAATGGAACAGATTTGAGAACCTGGAAATAGACCCACACAAATTTGCTTAAGTAATTTTATTAAAATAGACTTTATTTTTTAGAGTAAATTTAGGTTCACAGCAAAATTGAATAAAATGTAGAGAGAATATACACATACTCCTCCTCCCCCCCCCAAAAGCCTTCACCACTATTAACATCCCACATCAGAGTGATATATTTGTTACAATAAATGAATCTACATTGACACATTGTTATCACCCAAAGTCTATAGTTTACATTAGGGTCCACTCTTAGAGTTGTATATTCTATGGGTTTTGACAAAAGAATAATGACATGTTTCCGCCATTATAATATCATACAGAATATTTTCACTGCCCTAAAAATCCTCTGTGTTCTGCCTATTTGTCTCTCTCTCCCTTCAACCCCTGGCACCTACTGATATTTTTTTACTGTCTCCCTAGTTTAACCTTTTCCATAATGTCTTATAGTTGGTAACACAAAATGTGTAGCCTTTCAAATTGGCTTCATTCACTTAGTAATATGCATTTAAGTTTCCTTCATGTCTTTTTATGGCTTGATAGCTCATTTCTTTTTAGGGCTGAATAATATTCCCTTGTATGGATATACTATAGTTTATTTCCCCATTCACCTACCAAAAGATATCTTTCTTGCTTCTAAGCTTGGACAATTATGAATGAAGCTACTATAAACATCTGTACACGGGTTTTTTGAGGACATAGGTTTCAACTCATTTGGGTAAGTACTAGAGAGCATGATTGCTGGTTGTATGGTAAGAGTATGTTTAGTTTTGTAAGAAACTGCCAAACTGTCTTCCAAAGTGGCTGTACCATTTTGCTTTCCCACTAGCAATGAATGAGAATTCCCATTGCTCCCATCCTCACCAGCATTTGGTGTTGCTGGTGTTTTGAATTTTGGCCATTCTAATAGATGTGCGTGCAGAGGTATCTCATTGTTGTTTTAATTTGCAATTCCTTAAGGACATATGATGTTGAGCATCTTTTCATACACACCACACACACACACACACACACACATGAACCAAAAATAATCACAAGTAAAACTAGGGGAATCTGAATAAGATTGGTAGATTACTTCAATGTCAGTATCCTGGTTGTAATATTATGATATAATTTTGCAAAATATTACCACTGATGGAAATGGGAAAAGTGTCTGAGGGATATCTTTGTATTATTTCTTACAACTGCATGTGAATCAACAACAATCTTTTAAAAGTTTAAATTATAAAAATGTATAGTAAAAAAGAAAGAGAGAATGACAACACAGTTTTGCTAAGGAAGTCCTTTCCGCCTATATCCTGAGACCTAAGATAGCTGAGCACCCAGGTATTCCAGTCTTTAGTGATGGAAAACAGATTTTTCCCCCAGTCTACAGAGTGAGCAAAGGCAGTGACCCAAGAAACACAGTGGGAGATTGAATTAGGGTTTGGGAGAAGTTTGATTCCCTGGGTGGCCATTGTTTCAAATTGGCCTTTGACTGATCAAGATACAGACCACAAGGCTGAGGTTAGAGGGAATGAAGAGAGGCCTGTTGCTAGGAAATGGAAATTCCCAGGCCAGTTTCTGAGTTCAAATATGGTAACTTGATAGGACTTCTGGCTTTGTATTTGCCCCAGAAATTGCCTGGAAGCGAGGAGATTATAACTCAAAAAAGGCGAGTGCCTTGGGGAGAGCTCAGTGGAGTCCCCCAGATCAGCTGACCAAAGCAACGACCCCAAGTCAGGGAATCCTGAGCATTCCTGCTCAGCAGCGTTAGCATGTGCTGAAGACCAGTCACTATTATGTGTGGTTCCCCAATTCCCCCTTTCCCCAATGGGAATTTAAAGTGAACCCTGGTCGATTCAGTTAAATGAGCCAATTAATTTCCTTTTTGCTTAAACCATTTTTAGTTTGCTTTAATGTCACTTGCAATTAAGAGATCCTTAACAGATATATTGTTCATCTACTTTATACTCAGCAGTGTGTAAGTTATATACATGTATACACAAGGATAGCAATGCAGAGGCATTTGTCCACACAGAGATATCCATACACCTGCACAGAGGCACAAACCTATACCTATAGGTACTGATGTGCATTTGTTCATGTACGCAAACACACGCACACACACACACTACTGAAAGACGTAAGCACACAGGTACAGAAAAATTCATTCATAGTGGCATGTGTGTGTGCATACAGAGTAATCTCCCTAGAAGAAAAGCTATTATGAGTCACCCTCTGCATCACACCTTTGGGCATATCATTAGCCTCAGAATATTCTAAGGTAGAGCTGATGCACTTACTGCAATAAATCAACGAACAGAGCTACATTTTTTTTTTTTGAGCTTCAAAAGGTGATGTGGGATTACAACCTAATGAAGGTTTCTAAGGGTCAAAATTGGCTAATTAGGTTGTGTGCTCAATTCAATACAACTTTGGTGCCCATAAAAATAACCAGGACCTAGATCTCTATGAAGGAGTCTCCACGGAGCTGGGTTCAGGCAGGCTGCAGACTGTCAGCGCCTCGTATCATCCCTCTCCTCCTTGGCACATGCAGGAAGAGTGAAGCTAAGCCTCAATTAGTTGAGGGGTAGTGATCAGGGAATGTGAAACGTTGTTCATACTGTGCCATATCAGGCAGACTGGATAGCAATGAAGGGGAAACATAAATGCTTAATACTCTTACTGAATTTGGATTCTAGAAGAGGAATAACAAATGGGCCTGTCACTCAAGGATTTCCCTTCTTTCATCAATGTCTTGAGGAAATTTAACATTGATACAATACTTTTATCTACATACCATATTCCAGAATTGTCAGTTGCCCTACAATGTCCTTTATAACTGCCATTTTTCCCCCTAGTTCAGGATCTAGTCTAGGGTCATGCATCACATTTAGGTGTCATGTCTCTTCATTTTCCTTTAATCAGCAACAGATCTTCAGCCATTCTTTGTTTTTCATGTCATTGATAATTTTGAAAAATATAAGCCTGCTGTTTTAAAGATCATCTCTTGGTGTGGGTTTGTTTGATTCCTAGTGCTAAAATGAAGATATACCTTTTTAGCTCATTTACTCCATAAATGATACTGTGTCTTTCTCAGGGCATCACATCCGTAGCCACAGGATGTCTGTTTGCCCTTCATTGGTGATGTTAATTTCAACCACTTGGTTAAAATTTCAACCAGTTTTGGTTTCTCCAGTTTTTTCCTTTTTAAATTTATAAGTAATTTGTTATAATACACTTCTAGACTTTGTAAATATCTTGTTCTTCCTAAAACTCCCTTCCTCTAGCCAAAGTCCATTGTTGTTTTCTGCCTAAATTTAATTTTTATTATAATGATCACAAATTGTTACTTTCTGATTTCATCATTTCTTCTGTATCTATTAACTGGCATTCATCTATAAGGAAGTATTTCTCCTATCTATCTATCTATCTATCTATCTATCTATCTATCTATCTATGTATCTATCTATCATCTATCCAGCTGTAACTATCTGTCCATCTACTTATTTATTGTTAGTATGGACTCATGGATTCTTATTATATTCAACTGCTTATAATCCATAATAGTCCTTATTAATGTTGACACTCAAATTGTCTTAGATTTTAAAGTGAGACATCTTTCAAGCAGGCTTTTGTGTATTGGTATATGCCTCCATATTTTACTTTTTGGCACAGCAAGATATTCCATACTTATCTTATACTTTCCCTGCCCCAGTTCTTGAATCAGTTATTTTCCCAAGGAGCATTGGTTTCTTTAGTGGCAGTGGAATTTATAAACTAAGATCTAGGCACTAGATATGTTTATTACCATGGGATTGTCATTGTTTTAAGATCTTTCAGTGGATAGACCTAGGAAATAGGTATCTGTATAAAATCATGAATCCAAACTGATTCCTCCAATTCCATTCCACCCCACAGAGTTCTTCTTTGCCTTCCCCCATTTCATATTTGAATTCTCTTCTTCCAGAAAAGAATTATAGCTCTCAACAATATCAATATATTTACTCTATTGTTCAATTCTGCCACACACATGCAAAATCTTTCAATATTGCTGTATTCGTAACACTATAAAACAAACCAAGTAAAAAGAATTCAAGATTTGCTTGTAATTCTTTTTCTTTTCTTTAGATGAAAAGTACATAGACAAAGTATAGCATCACAAGTGACTTGAATAGTTCTTTTTCTCTCCCATTTAAAGTGGTTATGTTATTCTTTTGATATACACTTATGTTTATTTGTTTCTGTTTGTACTTGATTTTAGTGTTTTTTTCCCATCCTTGTTGATTTAATTTCATTATTTGAATTTGTAGATAATTAAAATGATCCCATTTGTTAAAACATTACAAAAGAGTATGCTCATAGAAGTGTCACATTCTCCACTATCCTTTACACCTCTTGCAAAGTAAGCAATTTCATTATTTTCTTTTTTATCTTTCAATGTTTCTTTTAGGAAAAATAAGCACAATGCTCCACAGTAAAACAAAATAGGCTCATCACCATGAGTAGCTGGTTAGTAAGTGGTTTAATTGTTCCATACGGAACTTTGCTGTTAAGCCCTGGGCTTAATGGTCTCTCCTTCCCCCTTTTTAAATACATAGATTATTACTGAGAATGATAAGGTAATATAACTAAGCGAAACGGGAAATGATAGGTGAATGCCTGAGCTATCAAATTAACAGTTAAATATTGTGAGTTATTAAATCAGATTCGAAAAGACGCTAAATTATTCTACGTAGACAAATGGGCAAACATTTCACAAAAGAATATATAAGAATAGCCGATAAACACATGAGAAAGTGCTTACTGCACATTAAAACCACAGTGAGATAAATTATAAATGGCAAAAATCAGAAGCCTGACACTAAATTTCAGTGACAATGTGGAGCAACTGGGACTCTCATACATTGATGACGGGAGTGTAAAATGATACACAGCTCTGGAGAAGTGTCGTGCAATTTTTTATAAAGTTAAACATGGGTGTACCCCATGACTGAGCAGTTCCACCCCTAGATCTTTACTCAAGATGTATGAAAACATAAGTCCACGAAAGACTTAAACAAGCAAATGTCATTAAAAAAGCCAAAATCTGGGAACAATGCAAATGTCCCTCACAGGATAATAAAAAACTTACTGTGGTACATTAATTCAATGGAATACTACTTAGCAGTAAAAAATAGTTAACTACTCTTACACATAAAAACATGAATGGATCTCAAAAATATCATTAACTGAAAGAAGCTACATGAAAAAAAAAATCTAATTCTATTAATTCAAAGTCCAAAAACAGCAAAACTCATCTATGGTGATAGAAGTCAGAAAGTTGTTGCCTTTATGGAAAGGATTCACTGGAAAAGGATACAAGGAATTTTCTGGGATGATGAAGATATTCAATATTTTGTTCAGCAGAGTGATTATACAGGTACATAAAATTATAAAAACTCATTGAAATGAAGCCTTAAGATTTGTGCATTTTATTGTATGTGAATTATACCTCAATTAAAAAGTGACAATGGAGAAATTGATATATTCCAGGCTCTGAACCACTCAAAGATTGTATCTATTGTTAGGAAATACTTATGCCTCACACTTTTCTAGCACTCAGTATGGGTTAGCTAATTATCAATCTGCATTGAAATGCAAATGGTCTCTTACTTACTAGATACTTTCTTGGACTGTCTTTTAGGTGGAGAACTGAGAAATTGCTCTGTCAGCTTTGCATCTAAACAGAACCAAACATACAGTGGTTCAAATTTAATGTAGTATGCCTCAAGTAAAGCCATTGCGTTTTCCCAGTAAAGAGTCACACAGCCATTCACCAACTAATCAGTACTGCTGGTCTCATTATGTTTCTCGTGAAACCCCCTTCCTTAAAAATGTGTTTCTGTAGTTAGAATATCCTGCATATTCATTCTAGATTCACTATATATCTCTTACTGAATGAAGGGATAAGAGAAAGAATGAAAAGCTCTTACCTCTAGCTAGGTTGCAGTCTGAACTCCTTTGTCTTACTAAGTTCCATAATCTCTTTACTGCTATATAAATTCAGGGATGTATGGGGACAATGATCTGGTGATGGATATATTATGCTGCATTGTGTAATTAGTAACTCATGGCTCTGAATTTAGGCATACTTGGGTTTAAATATCTTGGCTCTACCACACACTGGCTGTGTCACTTTAAATAAGTTTTCAATGTCTCAGAGTCCATGTTTTTATTTATTTATTTTTGTACTACAATAATATGTGATAAATGATAATAATACCTACCAAAAAGATTTTTTTTTTATAATTTAAGTAAAACAGTGTAATGTTTGGTGCATAGTAGGTAGCTGTCATTATCATCTGCATGCTGTACTGTTATTGTTTGCATCTCATACTAGATTGTAAGCTTTCAAGGGCAGAGACCATGACATATTTCTTTTCACCAGCACTCAGTATAATTCAACAATAAAGGCTGAATAAATGAATTTTTTTTTCATTTTAGGAATCCCTTCTCATTGGTAATCAAATATCAACGTATATTAATCATAATTTTAAAAAGAATTTTTGGTGTTTGATTCTTGCTCTTAAAACCCTTTTTGTTTCTCTTGGTTTTAATTGACAGTTTATACTCTCCATGCCTCAGTAGTACCATAAGCAATTCCTAGAGTGAAAAAATAAATCAATAGATATTTATTGAAATTCTGGACATGAACTCAGTCCTCTAAGCTTATATTTAAGACTTCATCTCTGAGACCAAAAAGTTTAAATACAGAACAGCAAGCATTTTCTGTGGCATTTACCTGGCCCTTAACCAAGTACTACCTCATGTTGGTGCTTGATTTGTTTAGGGATATATTTTCCTACCACCAAGATTATGAATGCTTTGTACCGACATTTTATGATGCCCTCTCTTCAATCTCCGAGACCTGATGTGATTTAATGTACATTGTATAGCTAAATAGACATCTGTTGAATGAATAAATAAATGAGAAAAACTATTGCACAATTCCAGCCAGTATATAGTAAGGGGGTGCATTATGGGGTAATGGACAAAGGCTGTTAGAGCTGGAAAGGATGTTTAAAATGATCTAGTTCAACCTCCTTAAGTCTGGACAGGGAAATAGAAACCATGCTAGACCTTTAAACAGAGGGAATATTAATGTAGGGAATTGGTCATACCTATGAGATGATTAAAGCAACCTAGAGAGTAAGAACCACCCCAAACTGGAAGGACCAAAGGGAAGAAGTGCTATTTCCAGAGCTCAGAAGCTGGGACTGTCCATAGGAGCTGGAGCCATGGAGAGGACATAGCCATTGCCAGAAACACCACAGGAAGCATAGAAAAAGGAAAAGAAGAACACTGGTTTGTCTTCCTCTTCCCCTTGACTCTCTTTCCATGCCTTTTCGGGGTCAAAGCTACCTAAAAGTTAGAGGGCAAGGGGACCTAGTTCACTAGTAGTGATACAGAGAGAGCAAGGGAAGGGGGGAGATGGATCTGAGAGAAAACTTGCAATTGGCCAGTAGAGGTTCCTAAAGAGGACCATGGGCTGGGTCTTGAATGATAAGTTGAATTTTAAGACTTGAAGAGACAAGAATGAAGCACGTGTGGAAAACGGGACCCATACGAGCAAAAACAAAGAGGTATGGGGCACATTCATGGCAGTGTAGAGAGGCCACTCTGGGCAGATCAGGAAGTGCATGTTGAGTAGTATTGGGATTAAATTAGTTAAACAGGGTGAGATCATGATATGATGTGCTTTGAAAACCAGATGGAAAGCTTCAGAGTTGTTAAGCCAAAAAGAGACTCATTAAAGACATTTGAGCAGAGGAGTGACATGATGAAAATGGTGTTGAAGGAAGAATTTCTGGCAGGGGCACACAGGGCGGAATGGAGTGAGAAGAGACCAGAGACAGGGAAACTACAAAGGAAGCCATTGCAGTTATTCACATGTGGACCAGCACGTCTCATCAAGGCAATGGTGGAAAGTATAGAGAAGAAAAAACAGACTTAAGTGTTTAGCAAAATTTTCAAATTATAGGAGGTAAAGACGAAGGACAAGTTTAAAATGATGGCAATTTCAGCCTGGGTAACTGGAAGAGTCATGTGATTGAGGTGAGCTCGTGAGAGAAAACAGTTAATTCCCCTTTACATGAGTTGTATTTGAGATAACGGCAAGATATGAACAGTCACATCTAGGAAAACAATGAAGACATATTGCTGGAACATGGTCAAAAGAACAGAAGTTGGCTACGTGGTTTTGGAGGTCATCAGCCAGCCATGAGAATGAATGGAGAAGAATGCACGGGAGAGGGATTGTTGTGAGAGCAAAGGACTAGCGTTGGCAAATGTCACGGGAGAGGCAAGAGGCGAAAGGAAGAAGAGGAGTCAGTGAAGGGAACCGAGCACAATTAAAAAGGTAGGAAGACAGGTAGAATTTCAGGGAGGAAAGTGAAAAGACAAGTCAGGGCAGATTGAGGAGTCAACACTGTGCAGGGACAGGAAATATGGTTCAATTGGTAAGGTACACTCACATAATGGGCAATCCAAAATTCATGCTTCAGTGAAAAAATAGAAAAAAAACAAAGTATGGTCTAAAGTATTGAATGATGCAGAAAAGTTGGTGAAAATACAGACAAAAACACCTCACTAGGTTCAGTCTATATCATTTAATAACAGAGATGACCTCTCTATGTTAAAGTTTCATTAAAATGTAATGTGTTTCCTTCCATTAAAAAAATCCACCACACACACACATACACATACTCAATTTTACTATCTTCTCTGTCATTGTTTCTCTTCTTGTGAAAACTGTATGTCACGATTTACAAAATATCCTATAACATTAATGGTGTTAAATTTTTTAGGTTCCCTCAGCTGTAATTCCATACTGATGAAACTTTCTTTTTGTAGTATTATTTATCTGCCCATAGAGGTTGAGGAATTCACCTGGGATCCTCTAGGTTCAACTCATTTCTATTTTGAGATCAAAAGAGATTGAGGAAGGGGTTAAACTCATTTATAAAGAGTTGGAGGCAATTTGATCATAAGCTATCTACTTGGCCTCAGCTCAGTGGGCAACAGTAGACCATGTATCTATCTCTGGGGAGGAGCCTATCAGTGGTGAGTGACGAGAGGGGGACACACAAGGTGAAAACATGAGAGGGTGTGTCTTCTCATATAAGGAAAGATGGTCTGGAGGTAAGTCTGTGCACTGGAAAGGCATGCTGTCTGAAATGAGAAGACCTGGGTCCTTGCCTGGCTCTGCCACCCATGGTTGCATGATTTTGAACAGATCATTAATTAACCTCTCTGGGCCTTATGTAGCTTTTGGGAAGATGAACCAAGAGAAGATGAGTGTGTGGAGCATGACACTTGGCTTATTGTAGACCTTTTTGAATTTTTTTTTTCTTTAACATACTTCATCCAGGAAGAAAAAACCTAGAAGCATGTTAGGGTTCCTGTCAGAAGACCAGACCACAGTTGGTGAATTCTGTCACCTAACTCTTCAAGGCTGCAAGCAGTCTTCTGGGCTTTGTCTGTACACATCCCTGTTAATGGAGTTCCTATTACTGATTCCCAGTCCAATTCAAGACTTGTGACATCTTACAGTCCAGCAACAGAGACAGGTACTCTGAGGTGCCCCGCCACTCACTGCGATTTGGTTGGAGTGATTCTGTTTCAAGATTTACGATTTATCTTGAATTTCTTGAGCTATGAGAAGTAAATTCCAGTGGTTTGAACTTTTATAAATGCAGCTGTAGCAGCCATTAACCGTGTGACTGACACGTCAAAAGGCAGCAAATTAATTCCAAGCATAGCAGAATATTTGACTGCTTACAATATCCCTGCCGCATTTACACACACACACACACACACACACACACACACACACACGGAGCAGATATTTACCTGTATTTGTGTCTAGTCACATACATCACTGGGGGAAAAGAGATAAAGTTTGGATGGGGACAGAGGCTGAGAGGAAGGACAAGAAAAAAGGAGAAGATGACACGGTTCATTTCTCACATTTTTCCATTGACTGGGTTTGAGCACCTATAATTAGCGTGGGCTGTAAGGGGAAAGAGCAGGCAGAAGCTGGCGGATCTGTTTAAAAAATATTTTGTGAGATTCTTGGCACAAGCAGAACCGTGGGGGCCCAGGTGACCAAGAGTGGCACTGAGTTGGGGAGGAGGCATTTCTCACTGACGCTGCCTGGAAGCCAGCACAGACGGGGAGCCAGGGGCCTGGAAACTTTGACGTCTTTGGCTGGACGTTTGGTTCTGATGCCAGGGTAGGTGCCTCCTGGTCACTGTAGCTGGCTGACTGGTTCATGAGCCTGCTTCGTGGTCTGTCCAAGGACCCTCAGGAAGAGCTGGAGCAGGGTCAGGAGACTTAAAGTTTAATATCAGCTTTGTCACAAACTCGCTTGGTTGCCTTGGACAAGTCATCTTCTCTCTCGGTCTAAGTATGCAGTCTGAGAAATGAGGATTTTGGATTTGATCTGAAAGATCTTCCTAGGTCTAACATTATTCATCTCCTAAATGTATTGTTCTATTGTCATTTAATTAATCAAATATTTTCAAATGCCTGTGTCAAGTTTCTGTTGACAAATTCTAGACGTGGAATTATAAGCATGTCCTTACTTGTGGTGCTGGGCAGGTCGAGCTTCAAATCCTCCTTTTGTCCTTCACCAGCTCTGTGACTTTGAACCAGTTTCTTCACCTCTATCAGCCTCCGCTTCCTCATCTATATAGTGAAGATACTAACACCTCCTGTAAGGATTGGTAAAGACAGACATACAATGCGTCAGACACATAGTAGATACTCAGTAAATGTATTAATTAGATATTCCAGTAGTGGGTATTATCAATCTATAAATAAAAATGTAACTTTATAAAATATACAAATAGAAATGACTGATAAATTTGAGCTTGTCAAGAGGACTTGCTAAACCAAAAAAACTATTCTTCTCAGGATATATTCTATCGTAAAAATAAGGAGACATTCTTTTAAAATGCCCTGTTATTAGCTGTTTCGTTACTCAAGTTTGCCTTAGAATTCCTCTCAGGCTGTCATTCCTCATGTTCCTCTCAGCAAGATCTCTGCATCCCTTTCTCTGACAAGAATCTGAAGAAAGTCCAAGGGTCTTCTCCACCTTTGCAACTCAGATTTTCTTCAACCTAATTAAAGTAGCATTTGCTTAATTAGGCTAAATATAACTTCTTTAATTTCTAATCAGCCTCTAGAGAAAGCTATTCCTTAACTAAGGTTTCTGTCTCTTGTCGTGCCACTCTCTCAGAACTGTCACCTCTCCTCCACTCTTCTCTGGCCTCTTGCTTCTGCCACCCCCAGTCAGAACACTGTGATGTGGCCTCAACTGGTGCCAGTTTTATAAAGCTGTATTTTCTCTGTCTTATTTAAACGTATTATTACCTGATGTCGAGCAGAACAGGGTGCTTAGTAAGTCTACACAGTTGCTACAAATACTTACAACACTTGATGTTACACCAATGTTTCAGAAGAGACTTCACATCCCTGAAGGAAGGTAACCACATTTTTGTCATTTGTCACCTCATAAATAGTAGCTGCTTGATTAAACAGGTTCAATAGCAGTAACAGACAATATGTGCACACACTTTACTAAGAACAGTCAAAAGCACTTTCTCATGTGCTCCTTATAGCAATCTTATGAGGACAGTATTATTATCCTGTTTAACAAGGGAGGACACAGACTGAGTGATTTTGTCTACAATCAAATAAATCATAAAGTAGTACAGCCTAGACTCAAAAAAACAAAACAAAATGCAAATAGGCTCTGTTACCGAGTGGGGCGGATGTAAGTTATGGTCCTACAGGTGGGGTAGAGTGGAGGATAGGCAATGCCTGAAAGTGTGTCTGTCAAGGAGCTACTCCAGAGTAAGCTATGCCCACCATCCAAAGACATGCTACTCCTGTCTTGATGTGTCTGGGAACAAAAGGTAGATGGCTGGTGATGATGGGGGCATGGTTTGCATTAATGTTTTGGATCCTTTTCAGTGAGCATGTGTGTGTGTGTTCACTATGGAGTTCCAGTAGCTGGATGATGCGGCTCAGCCCAGACCGGTGTTTGCATCACTCACAGGAAATGAGTGTTGATGATCTGGCTCATTGTCTTCCGGGAGTGTCCCAATACACAGTCCACTCCCAACAAAGGCTAGCAACTAACTTTCTCAACTTCTTCAAAAGGCATCTGCAAAGTGAGTTTCAAATATTGGACCAATAAACGTAAACATTTATAGTGAGATTGCAATCTACTTTCCAGTTTAAGAATAGCACCAGAAGCGTTATAGTTGAAAGATTTCCACTGCCCAGGAATAAGTGAGCTGATCCATAATGAAAAGTTTAACGGTAGAAAGATTGTTACCTTTAGGAAATGGAAGAAAAAAAAATCCATCCATAATTGAGGATAAGGATTTATTTCATTTATTTTGATCTTATTAAGAATTATGGAATCATGAAATTGAGTGTTCAATCACTTAATAAGTGATTTGTTCCTTGGCTTGAGTTGAAGTAAAGGTGGGTTTAGATGGTAGTATTTTCACCTTCGGCTTGGCATTCAGGGTCCTCCATGATCTATTTCCAAATTATATGTTTAACTTTATCTCCTTGTAACTTTCAAATGGAGTCAATGGTCTTTCCCAGGTGTGCCCTGTGCTTTTCTACTCCTATCTTCTTCTTAACGCTGGTCCGTCAGCTTGAAACACTTTTCTTCATCTCCATATACACAAATCCTATGTGTTTTTTGAGGTCAGCTCCAATCCCATGTTATCCTTGAAGCTATCCCTGATCTCTCCAGCTGAAAGTATTCTCTCCTCTTCTGAATACTCCTTTCACTTATACAATCTCATTCTTCCTTATGTTGTTATTTGTGTCTTTTCTTCTTACTAAACAGCAAGCTCTTTAGAGAGGGGACTATATCTGATTCAAGTGCACTTCAGCAATTGCTGTCGTAAGATCTAATTCTGCTAGTGGAAAACCTTGTGCTTAGAGAAATCACTGCTGTACGGGAAACATTTATATTCTGCTTTTTGTATTTTACCCAGAAAAAAACAGATCTTAAAGGATGTAACTAATTGTAATTGTTGCCTTGCATAGCATTTATCACAGAGCCTAGAACATAGTACGTACTCTAAATATTTGCTGAACGAATAAGTGAATAAAAACAGCAGTGATGTTGAACCACACATTTTTAATCTTAATGCTCAGGAAGTATTACCCTCTGATTCTAAAGAATTTGTATCCTATCTTCTTTATTTTCAATTTCCCTCTGCTTTTCTGACACTGGAAATTTATTTACAGCTTTTAAGCTGTGAATATTATTGTTTTTAAGTATATCGTGTCCTCTGAAGTTCTCTTGATATAGAAAATTCATTTCTTCTCCATTGGCTACCAGAATAGGAAAATAAATCAAGACAGGTAATATATACCAAGAAAATTTGGGAGACTTCTCTAAACACCTGTAAGAACATTTTAATGCTTACAATAAATCAGAGCTATGGTTTAAGGACCCCAGTATTTTGGTTCTAACAGAGAGAGATCATGGTCATTCTCTTTGACCCCAAATGTTAGGATTGTTTCCAAAAATCCCAAATTTATTCCAGTTATTTATAAATATACTTAACACACAAATAAAACATCTATACCTATGTATTTTCAGGTCATTTCCTATGCTCACTCTACATACACAGAAAATTTGTGATTTGGGTGTGAGGTGCGGGGAAGGGAGGAATATAAGATTTTAGAGAACATCTCGGTAGTGAAAACAGTCTTGCACTTGAGTTAGGAGGGCAAGTTAGTGTCACTTACTTCCAAAGATTCTTGAGTAATTTCCCCTTTTTTAGACATCAAACTCTTCTTTAAAGTGAGGTGATTGGACTAAATTACCACTGAGGTGTTCCAAGTGCTAACATATTTTTTCTCTCTCTCTGATATTTAATGCTTTCTTGTAAAAGGTGCAATTAAGAGATTTTATTTTGGATTTTTCCATCTGTGTTCATAAGTCCAATTGACTGAATTGGGGAATAATTCTCTATGGTTTAAAACCAGGATTTGGGGGCCAACCCAGTAGCATAGTGATTAAGTTCGTGCGCTCCACTTTGGCGGCCTGGGGTTTGCTGGTTTGGATCCCGGGCATGGACCTATGCACTGCTTATTAAGCCATGCTGTGGCAGGTGTCCCACACATAAAGTAGAGGAAGATGGGCATGGATGTTAGCCCAGGGCCAATCTTCCTTAGCCAAAAGAGGAGGACTGGCAACAGATGTTAGCTCAGGGCTAATCTTCCTCACCAAAAAGAAATAAAAAAATAAAAATAAATTTAAAAAAATCAGGATTTGCTAGTCTTATAGAATCAAATGAGAACCTGCTTATTAAAAAAATACTTCAGAATTTTTCCTTAAAGCCTTAGTAGAACTTACCTGTAAAATTACCTGGGATTGATTTAATGGAAAGATATCTGATTTTCTCTTCCAATTTTCTCTTCTGATTACTTACTATTCAGGTTTTTCAAGACTCTTCTGAAGTCCATTTGGTAATTTACACTTTCCTAGGATATTATATTATCCATTTTGTTTAGATTTCCAAATTTACTAATATAACTTATAAGTAGTATTCTCTTAACATATGAAAATCTCTATATTGGTAAGAAAATCTTTTGTTTTGTTTTTCATATGGTTGTGTCTCTTCTCGTTTTCTTTACAAGATTTGCCAGGAGTTTGTCAATTGTACTAGTTAAGAAACAGCTTTTGGAGTTATTGATCAACCCTAAAATTTATCATTTTGTATTTTATTAATATTTATTAATTACTTTTTCAGCAGTCTTTGGATTTATTTTGTTGTTACTTTATAGCATTTTTAATTGGATTCATAGCTGATTTATTTTCAATATTTCTTGTTTGTTATTACATGTATTTAAGAACATACAAATTCCTCTCAGTGCTACTTTGCTACACTGGCTACATCTTACAAGTTTTGATATGTAAAATTTTCATTGTCGTTCACTTCAAAATAAATTTCAATCACAAGCATTATTTAAAATAATATTTTAAAATTTCCAAGTATATTGTCTTTTTTTGAAGAGGATGGCTACACTTTGTTGTCAATTTCTACTTTGTTGCATTAAGGTCAGAAGCTTTTATCTATACAATTATTGCTTTCCAAAATTTTCTACACTTTCTTTGTAGCCTGATAAAATGCTATTTTTGTGACTATGTAGTATTTGGAAAGAACACATACTTTGTTAGTTTAATTACTCAGGTCCTTTCATGCTTTTGGTTTACCTAAAATGTCCATTATTGAGAGAGATGTGTTAAAATCTTTATTAAGTTTTTGTTTTGTCATAGTTTATGCATTATATATTTTGAATTGGTGTTATTACATATACAGAAGATTAATGACAGATTTATTTTCTTGGTCAATTGTACACCTTATCAATTTAAAATATTTCTCCTTGATATCTTAAAATATTTTCATCTTGAATTTTGTCTTTTATGTTAACATTAATATATCTACTTTCATTTTTAGTATTTATCTGGTTTACCTTTTAAATGTATTAAATATCATTTTTTATCTCTCTGGATCTTGTTTTAGATATCATCTTTTGTAAATACTTATAGCTAAACTTTATTTTTTTTAAAACAGATCCTAGTGTTTGACTTATAATAGAAAAATTTATTACAAATTCTTTTGCCTTGATTAATGACATTTTTGTGATTGTTTCTCCCATTTTACTTTATATTTTCTATTTACTATGAAAAGCAGTATAGTAGAATGTTATATGACCTGGCTTGGAACCCTAGCTCTGTCATACTACATGTTTAACATTGGTTGAGTTACATAAGTCCTCTATGCCACAGTTTCTTTATCAATAAAATGAGAATGACTATACTCATGCTTAATTCATTGACTTGTTATAGGGATTATGAAAATTATTATATGTAAAGTATCTAAAACTTTGCCTGGAAAAGAGGAGTACTGAATAAATGTTAGCTATATTTATTATCATTATGGGTTTTTTTCTCCCCACTTGTATTTGTTGAGTCAATCAAGCTTCCCCTCACCCTCTTTCTTCTTCTAATGTTTCAGAAATGGTACATCTAATTTTTATTCTTTTGTCAGTTACCTTTGTATATGTGACATATATATTTTAAAAATCAACTTTGTTGAAGTATCATTTACATATAATATCATGTACCTATTTTAAGTGTATATCTTGCTGAATTTTGACAAATTTCTACAGCCATTTAATCATCACCACAATTGAGATATAGAACATTTCCATCATCCCCGAAATATCTTGTACCACCTCCCATACAATACATCTCCCAATTCCCACTCCCCATCCCTCTACAGCTCCAGCTAACCGTTGATATTCTTTCTGTCACTATGGATTAGATTCATCTTTTCTAGAGTTTCATATAAATAGAATTGTATAGCATGCAGTCTTTTGTGACATACACATTTAAGCATATTTTGCTATTATTATCTAGAGTTATTCAATACCTGTATTCTTTCCTAAATGAGACAAGAACCTAAGTTATTTTTCTCTTCTCTCCTCTCTTCTTCCCTCTGCCACCTGCCACTTTGAGAGTAACTGCAATTTTAGTTATAAATATTTTTAAATTATGCATCAAGAGTTATTTAAACCTAATCTGGGTTTTCTACTTGATTTACTCACCACTGTTTCTTGTATCTTATGTATTATTTATTCTTTGATTTATTTTCTTTGTGCTTCACACAATTGTTTTAGTTATCTTCATTCTTTGCCCCACCACTCCCCCGTCCCAGAGGGCAGGAGGGTGGTACCTTTTCTGAATCTTTGCAATCCTAAATGCGGCTTTATTTTGTTCTCTTATTTCGCTGGTAGTTTGTATACTAAGTATAGGATTCTAAGAAAATTATGTTTTTTTAAATTTTCTCCTAATGTCTAGTTTTGCCAATGAGAGCTCAGATGCAGTGCTAAAAAAAACCACTCCACTTGGGGCTTGTGACTCACTGATTTTCAATTCAGCTGAATCTATGTCTGCTTTTCCATCCACCAATAATTTTTTTTCAATAATCAAAATTTCAAATACCAAGCCCTCCAGCTCAGTGCTCCACTAACGTCAATGGACAGACAAGTCGCCTGTGGATCTTGTAAAAATACAGGTTCTGCATTAGTCATTCCAGGGTGAGGTCTGAGATTCTGCATTTCTGGCAAGCTCCCAGGTCATGGCAATATGGACCACACTTTGAGAAGCAAGTCTCTAGCTGCTACTTCTTCATGGATGCAATATTCTCTTTAATCACTCTGAAGATATTAATCATTAATCTTAAATGCCCCCCCCATCCTTTATTAACTCTGTTTCTTGAGAATTAATAGGTATATTTGTTAAGTTTGTGGCTTCTCTCCTCTGTTGTTGGTTTTCCTCAAAAATTTTTCTTTTCTTTTTTTTTCCTGTCTCCTTCTTTTTAAGTTCTTGGTTGTCAGAATTACCTGTTGCTTATATGCTCCTGTGACTGTGGGCAAGGAGCAGGCATGCTGCTCAGAGGAGTGCATCGTAGCTTAGATAGTAAATGTGCAGCTCTACACTCAGCCTCCCAAACATCAGAGCTGACACTCACTGCTTTAGCCTATGGGCAAAACCACTGCTACCAACCGGTTAGCACAAGCTGGGGGTAGGGCTGACCAGCACAGCTAATACGGTGATGATAAAAACAATGAAATTAACATTTTTTGACTGCCAATGGCTTGCAAGGCACTGTTCTAGGTGCTACGTGTATCAACTTATTTAGTGGATGGAACTTGTCAAACTTTGAAAATCTAAACCACATCAACTCTTCTTCTCTGTTTTCTTGGTTCCTTCTACCTTACTTAGATTGTGGAACACAGTATATCTTTATCCTAACCATACCCTCTTTTTTTTCTTCACTTCTGAGAGTAAATGGAAAGAGGCTGAAGACACAGACATTTGTCTGGATTAAATTGCCCAAATATTCCAATTGGATAATACCCAAAAGCCAAACCCTGTATAATGAGAAGGGAATGGAAACAGAGTAATGAGAATGGGACAGAGAGAAAAGAAGAGAAGAGAAGAAAGAAGAAATAAAAAAGAGAAGATGAGGAGAGGGGATGAACAAAGAAGAGATAGGAAAGGGGGAAGGAGAACATGAACGCACCACAGTGGGGAATTGGCTGCATTTTGCTTGGTGCTAGTTTTTGACCTTCTTTAAATGCTTCCAAAGCTCTGCAAACAGGAAGATTAATTGAGTAGCCTTCGACATTCAGAGAGAGCTCTGGCTGTAGTGACCTTACAGGCACAACCCAAGAGAACAGGAGGAATATTAATTTTGGCTTACAAAAAGGCCGATTTTCACAAGTTTGTTGGAGAGACATCTTGTTCTATGTTGTATGGATTGTTTCTGTGAGCTGAATAAAGTGGTGTCTTTTTTGTGGGCTTATAGGGATTTTATTGGTAATATTTATGTAGACGCCAAAGAGGAAGCCATTTAAATCTTGGAACCTGAATGATTTGAACTTGCAACTTAATGTGACCTTTCATTTCAAAGATTTTTCTTATAATTTTCAGGATGTGGATGGACAATGGAAAGACAGGTGAAGCCATTTGCATTTTGGGCTTAGGCCACGAATTTCCAATATGTTGGGTTCCGGGAAATTTGAAGCTCACACTTTTTTTTGTTTCTTTTTTTCTTTTTAATTTTAACTTTAATTTTTTTGGTGAGGAAGATCGGCCCTGAGCTAACATCTGCCAATCATCCTCTTTCTGCTGAGGAAGGCTGGCGCTGGGCCAACATCCATGCCCATGTTCCTCCACTTTGTATGGGTCGCCACCACAGCACGGCTTGCTGAGTCGTGCATCGGTGTGGGCCCGGGATCCGAACCGGCGAACCCCGGGCTGCCGCAGCGGAGTGCACACACTTAACCGCTTGTGCCACCAGGCCGGTCCCTGAAGCTCACACTTCTAAAAACGTTTCCCTAGTTTTTAAAAGTATTTGTTTTGCAAAGGAAACATAATCTCGATTTTCTATATTTATCAAAATCTGCTTCTTTAGACTTTGATATTTGTTCTAATCATCTTTAATTAAGATCAGACAGTATTATTCCTGGTAAAGAAAGCAGCTTAACAGAATGGACATGGTGAGAGCAGCCTCTGGAACATTGTTTAGGTCTATCTCCATTTTTAATCAATTGTTCATTTTTCAGTTTGTGACTTGAGTCTCACTCAAAATACAGCCTCTAAACCCACTGAGCTCCTATCATGATCTTAGCCCTAGGCTCGAGCCCTGGGACACAAAGACAATTTCCCTGAGTTCAAAGGCCATCAGAGTCCTATAGGGAGACAGATTTGGAAATAGAGCACTACAATACATTATGGATGTTACAACAGGCTTATGTAAAGAGTATTGGATGAGATAAGTGGAGAGGGGGGCCTCACTCCGCCTGAGCAAGTGGAAGTCTAGGACAGGCAACCTTCCGCTTGGATCTCACAGGGTGTATAGACGTTTTCCAGCACAATTAGTCCTTCCTTCTTATACTTCCTCAAATACTCCATAACTGCCTCCTCCTTCTCCTCCTCACTCTACTACCCCTCTGAATCCCTCACTTTTAAAGCTTTGCTTATGAACAAAAAATATCTATTCAAAGTGCCCTGAGATTCCTCTTTAAATGGTGCTTTAATGGTCCTGGGTTGACTGGACTGCTTCAAGTCCTTGAGTTTGGAGTTCGACTTGCTATTTCTCCTGCTGAAATCCCTCCACTTCCTTACTGACTCCTGCTTCCATCTTAAATTTGCATTATTTGTTCTGACGAACACAGCTCTGTGAGTTATGGCACTAAAGTTCACCCAGGAATAATTAATTTTCTCATGGTGTCACTTGTATTGGCAGCCAATCCCCAAAAGAGGAAGTGTGTTAAATGTGGGCATTTTTAGAGATGATGGGTAGAGCTGAATCTCTGTGCATGTCAGTGCTGATAGGGGCGGTGAGACAACTACATAATACCCCTTCTTAACGGGTGATAATCCCTTTGCTGCCATCCATCACTGAAGCCTTCCTCCTTGCTCTGGTTGAGGTGGGGAGCAGGCCCATTCATCCTGGAGGAGAAAATGCACAACCTTAGGAAATGATTGGCATCAGTTTTGCAGAAGCTCCCTCAGGTCTGGGGGATCATATCAGTCTTGTGTCATGTGTATTGACTGCAGCCTTCCTTACAGAGACTTTTGGCTCGAGACTGGGGTACCAATGCAGTTCTTTTGGCCCCTGCCTGCTGAGAGAGGGACATGCAAGGTAGGCTGCGTGAAGGTGAGGCAGAGGCTTGATCTGCAGTGGCTACTGTCTCATTGTCCTGGATACCTACAGGGTTCTGTCTGCAGTGTAACAGGACATCTTTTACCTTTTGATTGCCAGTGCAGGAGAGGCTGCTTACTAGGTGCAGATGTGGGTACCAATGACTGACAAGATTTCTAATGGTGGGGAAGGAGAGAGTGAGGAGTCATAGACCAGAGCATAGATAATGTGTGGTGTATTCAAAATTGGGTCTTGGAAATGGCCAACAGGTACATGAAAAGGTGCTCAACATCACTGCTCATCAGGGAAATGCAAATCAAAACCACAATGAGATATCACCTCACACCTGTTAGAACGGCTGCCATCAAAAAGACAAAGAGATAAGTATTGGTGAGCCTGTAGAGAAAAGAGAACCCTTATATGCACTATTGGTGGGAATGTAAATTGGTGCAGTCAAAATGGAAAACAGTATGGAGCTTTCTCAAAAAAATTAAAAATAAAACTACCATATGATCCAACAATCCCACTTCTGGATATGTATCCAAAGGAAATGAAATCATTATCTCAAAGTGGTATCTGCATCCCCATGTTCATCGCAGCATTATTCACAATAGCCAAGACATGAAAATAACTTAAGTGTCCATCACCGGATGAATGGATAAAGAAGATGTGGTTATGGAATATCATTCAGCTATAAAAAAGAAGGAAATTCTGCCATTTTCAAAAATATGAATGGATCTTGAGGGCATTATGCTAAGTGAAATAAGTCAGACAGAGAAAGATATATACTGTATGTTCTCATTTGTATATGGAATCTTAAAAAAACTAACTCAGAAAAATAGAGAATAGAATGGTGGTTGCCAGGGGCTAAGGGGTTGGGGAAATGAACAGATGTTGGTCAAAGGGTACAAACTTCCAGTTATAAGAGGAATAAGTTCTGGGGATCTAATGTACAACATAGTGACTATAGTTAACAATGCTGTATCATATACTTGAAAGTTGTTAAGAGAGTAGATCTTAAAAGTTATCATCACACACAAAAAATGGTAATTATGTGAAAGAATCGAGGTGTTAGCTAACCTTACTGTGGTAATCATTTTGCAATATATTCATGTATCAAATGTCATGTTGTACACCTTAAACTTACATATGTTATATGTCAATACTGTCTCAATAGAGCTGGGAAAAATTGGGTCCTGGTAGCATGTCTCTTCCTCACCCTTGCATTCAGAGTATCGCATCAGACATAAATGGGATGTGTTTGCTGAGACAGGC
Organism: Ceratotherium simum simum; assembly: GCF_057802395.1. Classification (NCBI taxonomy): domain Eukaryota; kingdom Metazoa; phylum Chordata; class Mammalia; order Perissodactyla; family Rhinocerotidae; genus Ceratotherium; species Ceratotherium simum. The sequence goes on along the minus strand of NC_141914.1, from coordinate 34,497,776 downwards.
ACTGTGCTGGGTGCTGGTGACAACCAGCTCACAGTCCTTCAGGAGCCTTTGAATTCATTCATTAGTGTTCTGTATCTAATCAATCTCCATCCTTTAAAAATCTGTTGAATCACTCCCATCTTCTCTATCCTCTCTGGAAAGCTTCACCATCCTTAGATGGAGCTCCTCTCTGTGCTCTGTACTTAGGGTAGCCCTACCCTTTCTCAGTCATGGTCAGATGAGTCTCTCTCCATTGAATGTCTTGTCCAAGAGACTGCGAGGGTAAGAACAGCGTCTTTTTCATCTCTGAATCCCCATTGCTCCTATGGGGGAGTGGGTATTCAAAAGTGCTTCCAATGATAAACCTCAAGGCTTGCGTCTGTCTCCACCTTATTCTTTCAGTGTCCTTCCCAAGTTGGGACAGAGGATCTCAGCCAGGGCCTGGCTTCAAAAGAAATTGTCTGGTGAAGGAGACCTTGAAGCCAGGAGAGGGGAGTTTTGTCAGGGCCCTGCTCTGCCTCGTATTTGTACTTTGTATGAATCGCCTCAGTTCTTTTGGCCTCTATCAGCTTTGTCCACAAAATTTTTTCATTTATACTGTGGGAAGTGGGGATGATAAGACACAGCTAAACCCATCCATAGCTTAGTCACTCATTGCTTGCATACATAGATTCATCTGGAAACATTTATTGAGCACCAACTGTATAAGAGGCTTCTCACATGAAGCTTTGCATACCATATCTCAGTTGCATCTAATGGAATGCTTACTCTCCAATCAATACACCCTCTGCTCTCCTGTCCCTTTCTTCCCTCTGGTTGGTGCAGGCACCAAGCCCTTCCTATCCCCTCTGCCCGTCTTTTGGTTTTGTTTTCTGAATGCTCAGTTTTCATTCAGGCGTCTCAACTGTTATCTCCCCTGTGAAGATTTTTCTAGCCCTCTTCCCTCCAATGCAAGTGGACCTCTGGCGACACTTCATTTCTTTTCTTCAGTGGCACTCCTGTATTCCTAGTGCAGTTGTGGACCTGAGTGTCTTATCTTCCTACTAGATTGTGAGTTCTGTGAGAGCCAGATCCCACATAATACTTAGCACTGAGCCTTACCAATACTAAACGCTCAGCAAATGAGTGTTGCATTGATTTATCTCTGCTTCCTCCTAGAACAGTCCACAGCAGTGGTGCTCAAACATTTTGGCCTCAGGACTCCTTTACATTCTTTAAAATTATTGAGGACTCCAAAGAGTTTTTGCTTGTGTGGGTTTATCTATTCATATTTACTGTATTAGAAATTAAAACAGAAATTTTAAAAATTTACAAATTCACACATTTTCCAAAAGAAAAAGTGATATTGTCTTACATTTTTGTAAATTTCTTTAAAGTCTGGCTTAATTGAGATGGGTAGATTTTCTTATCTTCTATTACATTCAATCTGCAATAATACGTTGTTTAAAGTAGATGAAGGAAATTCTGCCTTATACAGATATACAGTTGGAAAAGGGTGAAATATTTAATGTTTTCAGATTATGGTAGACATTTTTCTTTGCTACTACATCAAATCAATACATGGTAGTTTTTTAAAGTTTAGTTGCATTTTGAAATCTGGAACCATGTTAATGAACATTTTATACTGAGTTATATTAAAATCCACTAGTCTATCTTGGATTATAAATGGATATTTTTCCCATGCATAGTTTTGTCACACTAAGCATTGGTCATTTGGAAAATATTGCTTCACTAACCTATACTGATCTTTCAAATGTTGACATATTTCATTCCAAAATTCAAATAATCACATTTGTCAAGACCACCACCGATCTAATCAGAAAAATTTTAAGTACTGGAAAGCAGTTAAGTTTGTGGTGGTGGATATATATTTTCTAATATTCTAATTTTTTATCAAAAGTTTGAATTTATGATTGGTAAAATGTATTGCCAATTTTGCCCTTGAACTGACAGCCTCACTTTGTTCATTCTTAAGAAAATGTCTGCCAAATATACACGTTTAAACAACCATAGCTTGTCAGTCATTCTTCCAGGTAAAACTGGAAAAAAGTCGTTGGTATAGCTTCCATCTCATTTGCATAAGTACTTTTCCTTGAGACAACTCTTATACTTCAGAAGACAGCAAAAATGCTTTATGCACATTTCCCCTCTTGTCATGGAATAGAAAAAGATGTGTACTCAAGGTTTTAAATTTAATAAAATAAATAATGTCAACTGCTTCTTTAAGGACTTTCTTAAGTGAAATTTACTTTTTTAAAAAACTGTTGTTCATGGCAGTGAAGATTACAAGGACCATGAGTCCAGTTTGGTTTCAGTGCCTTGATACAGGCTAAGGCCACAGAAATTTTACCCACTGTGGTTTTTGCACCATCAGTTCAACTGTTAACACAGTGAAAATGGCAAATAATATCTTAGCATTATGGAGAAAACACTTTTAACCTTGTGGACCCCCTCAAAGTGTCTCAGAGACCACAGGGGTCCCTGGATGATACTTTGAGAACCACTGATCTACAGGATTGGTTTCTGAATTTCTCCCCCTTTATGTAGTTGTCTTTTCTTTACTAAGGATGAAAAGACTCATTTGTGCTAGATCTAGTCTGAAGATATGGGGAAAGAGAAAAGATTTTCTCCTTGATTTCACTCCTTTCTGCAATTTCATTCTTTACTCGATTTACACATTATACTTTTTGATTCAGCAGAAGCTAATGACCTCTTCAGAGGACCACAGAGCTAAGACTGAACAATTGATTGGATGACTGAGGCACAGAGCAGAAAGAAAGAAGAAAAGAGAGTAGGGTGAGGGAAAGAAAAAGAGAAAGAACTAAGGAGAGAAAGCAGGAAGGGGGAAAATGAAGAAAAAAGAGACAAGAATAAAAAAATATATGACAAAAGGAAGAGGGCATGATGCAATCTGTTTGAAAAGCTCTGAATCAGGAGATCTGGGTTCAGCATGACCACATCCAGCCTTGATCATTGCAAGAGCCAACATCCTCTCTGGACCTCACATTTCCCCTTCTGCAAATTGCGAGGGCTGAAGGGGGAAGGAACGGCGCTGGAGGCAGACAAGAACATCCACAGATGGGCTTCAGGAGTCCTGATACTCCCCAAATTGTGACCAAAATCTTGTGGGTCCCTGGGTTTTTATCCTACGTCAAGGAGTGGGTTGTTTTCATCAGTTACTCAAAGGTCTCTTTACCAAAGTGGATGAAGAACCACTGACTTGGATGGTTTAAGATCTTTTCTAGCCCTAAAACTTTATGATTCTTGCATGGAAGAGGACCCTGTAAACTGATACTAAAATCATTTCCCGGCCTTAGAGCTTCACTTTCATTGTCTTTGAGCAAAATTCAACATGAAGTCTCTGACCTCTATAATGATTTGTTTTTTCCTGTGTAGGAAAAAAAAAAAAAAAAAAAAAAAGGAGCAGCCATCCTTGGGAGTCCTGAACCCTGTCACACACACTGCAGTGCCTGGCAGGTGGGACGGGTGGGAAATCAGAATCTCTGGGGGCCACTGAGAGTAGCTGCTGCCTATGGTGTGCATGCAAACAGAAACGGCTTTCCTCTGCATGCCAGCGTCACAGCTCCCCCGTCTCAGCTTGTTGACTTGGTCCCAGGGAAGGAGTAAAGCTGGCCAAGTCCAATGAATGGCCGGCAGTGGAAAACCAGTGCTGCTGTCTGCTGGCAGGCAGGGCGGCGGACACCACCCCTGGGCAGCTCCCCCCCGAGCGGCGCTCTCCTTCCCCGCCATGGCTGGCTTTGGCAAGCGCTGCCAGGCCTGAGAATGCAGGAAGTTTTGGGTCACGGTGACCTCTTGTTGCTGATGCCAGATGAAATATGCCCTGGAGCTTCTCCAGGGTCACATGGTGTGTAGAGCAAGAGAAGGCAGGGCTGCTCTTGCGCTGACAAAGTGGATTTTGGCTCCAAAATGGCAGCCCTTGGGGAGTAGGAGGGGTTGTTTGCAGGAAGGGGGGCAGGTGGGGCAGTGGCGTGAGGGTGGGCAGTAGGGAGAATTAGTCTGGCTTTTTTTTAATCCCCTCTAGTCTTCCAGGAAGCCACTTGCTCCTGGAGGTGGAGGCACACTCCCAAATCTGTGGCACAGGAGTATAAGGAAAGGTTTCTGTGTGTTTTTGTTGTTTATATGGCAGGACAGGCAAGTTTCTAGTTCTGTACACTCTGGGCCTCACAGCTGGATAAAAGCTACGTAGTAAGTGGGCTTGCCTTAATGCCCCTCAGTAGCTCAACTGCTCAACATGGAAAGAAAGTGGACGATAAATGCTCAGGGATCTGCTACCTCTAATCCCTCCAGCCACTATCTGGGGAAATAAGGCCATTGCCTTTTCCTTCATGCTGAAATCTCTCTTCACCCTGTTTTAACATGTTGGGTTGCCTAGTCCTGTTCTTCTGAATCCCAAACTCTAGAAGAGGCTCAGCTTACTCGCATGAGGCCTCTACCAGAAGGCCAATGATGGACACCTATCTTTTGTCCCATCTAGGTCCATGGTGCCCAAATACAATCCCTTTGCCTTGGCATGGGCAGAGGGAAGGGGCTTGGCTACTTTCACTTTCAAGAATCAGGAACAGAGGCCTAAACTGGAAACAGCTGAGAACAAAGGAGCCAAGTCCAAAACAAGATCCAGCTGGAGGAGGTCAGGCCCGATAAGCAGGCTGACCACAGGCTTGAAAAAGAGGTCAGGCCCCAGGAGCTGGGCTGGAGTGGCAAGAAGTGTTTTTGCCACGAGAAGATGATGGCCTGTGAGGTGGGTGGGCTCTGTTCTCCCACCCCACACCTGGCTTCAGTTAGCATAGTGGGGCCCTGATGATTTCCCCCTATTCCTTACTCAAGGCTGAAATTCCTCAGCTTAGTTGAAATGGAGATAGGAAGGGTATGTCCGAGAATCTAGAGAAGAGGTATCTTTGGGGCAAATGAAATCCATCGTTCGAAGGCCAGCTCCAATCTTACCTCCTCCAAGAGCCCCTGCCGAGTCACTCCCCGCTCACTCCCCGCGGGTCTTGGCTCCATCTCTCTAGCCCACTCTATTGCGCGGGTCTTGGCTCCATCTCTCTAGCCCACTCTATTGCACTTCATATTTTGTTTCTAGTATGCATCGCACACTGTCACAAAATAAATTATTTGGTAATGGTAGTGACTAATATTTGTACAATGTATCTCTACTTGCAAAGTTGATTGCTTTTGCAAACATTAACTCTTTTGTTCTCCATAGTGACCCTGAGAAAGAGCTAAAATAGTTATTGATAGTCTGCTTTATATAGAGGCAACCTGGTGCTAAAAGCACAGACTTTGAATCCATCAGACAAGGGTGTGGATACGAGCTTTATCATTGGCGGACTATGTGGGCTTGGACGGCTTACTTGACCAGTCCGGGCAGCAGTGGGTGCCGCCAAGAGAGATCTGTGCCCTCTTATTTGTCAGTGAAGTTATTGTAGCTTCCACCACAAGCTACATTTTTGGTAAAAGAAAATCCTGCCCTGCACACCCAGAAAAAGATTATTTTGGAGGCATCATATTTTCACCGGCACGCTGTTTGGAACCCTGAACAAGTGCCATGGTTTTCTAGCATCAAAACAAGTTTATTTCAAAGTTTCTTTTGGAAATTTGAAGGCAGTGGACTGTGCCAGGATTCACATGGCAGCTGTCCTTGGCAGCCATGCCCTTGGGTCATTACTGGTCCTCTAGGCTCATCCCTGCACCCCTGTCCTGCTTTGATTCTCTCCCTCTTCCCTTCTGTATCCACCCCTTCTAACTCTGTGCATCGCAGCCTTGGAGCTTGCCTGTCCGTGCCAACAGACTCTCTCATAGTTTTAGTCTCTTTGCAGAGTTCTTTCCCCATCTTCTGCCCCAATTGAAACCTGGTCTCCCCAGGGGGTATCAATCGTCTGGAGGTTCTCTTACGTGGATTTCCAACACATTTTTCTTTTTCTTTTTTTTTTTACCATCTTAACTATTTTTGTTTACTTTTCTTTTTTTCCCCAGCTTTATTGAGAAATAATTGGCATACATCACTGTATAAGTTTAAGGTGTACAGCATGATTTGATTTACATATATTGTGAAATGATTACCACAATAGGTTTAACCAACATCCGTCATTTTATAAAGAAACAATAAAAAGAAAAGAAAAAAAAATTCTCCTTGTGATGACAACTCTTAGGATCTACTCTCTTAACAACTTTCCTATATAACATACAGCAGTGTTAGCTGTAGTCACCATGTTGTACATTACGTCCCTAGTACTTATTTATCATATAACTGGAAGTTTGTACCTTTTGACCACCTTCCTCCAATTCCCTCTCCTCCCGCTGCCCACCTCTGGTAACCATAAAAATCTATCTCTTTTTTTATGAGTTTTTTTTTAAATTAGATTCCACGTATAAATGAGACCATACAGTATTTGTCTTTCTCTGTCTGGTTTATTTCACTTATCATAATGCCTTCAAGGTCCATCCATGTTGTTGCAAATGGTAGGATTTCCTCATTTTTAATGGCTGAATAACATTCCATTGTGTATACATACCACAACTTCTTTCTCCATTCATCCATTGATGGACACTTAGGTGGTTTCGATGTCTTGGCTATTGTAAACAATGCTGCTATCAACATGGGGGTGCAGATATCTTTTTGAGTTATTGTTTCCTTTGGATATATTCCCAGAAGTGCAATTGTGAGATCTAATGGTAGTTCTATTTTTAATTTTTTGAGGAACCTCCATACCAATATATGTTTCTTAATTCTTACCCTGACGTTAGAGCAATGTGACCTTTTCCTGTACCTATACATTGTTGCTTTCAAATCATTATTCTTCCTCCAACTCCCTATTTCTCTTAAAGAAGCATATTTGGCTATACCATCCCAATCTTCCACGGTCCACACCAACTCCTCCACTGTCAACCATGGACTTCTTAATCATTCTCCACATTCATTGAAGACTTAGGCACACAATTTGCAGTTGTCACTCCTTCCCTAAGTCCTACCATTGTTCTGTGTGGTCATATCCAGAGAGCTATCTAATTCCTTCATTTTTACAACTTCAGGATTTCATTCTCTGACCACAAATCTCTATCATTCCATCTCTCACCCTCTTCGTCCGTTCTCCTATGTCTTCAAGATTCCTTGTGCTGTCCATGTCTACCTTCCCCCACCTAACAGTGCTTCTCTGTTTTCCTGTTCATTTGTTTGTCCTGTCTGGCCTAGATGGCCATTCTCTTGTTGCTATCATAACTCCCTTTCCTTGGCCATGGCACATTCTGAGTCAACTCCACTCTCTGTTTCCTCTGCTCTTGCACTTAGACCACTGAGCCAGTTGGGGAAAATCATGCTGCCACAAGAATTGGCACCACAATAAATCCATGGTTCAGCCTCATTCTGGCCTTCAGTGACACTTGTAAAGTCTTTTATGTATTCAGAGTTTGGTCTATCTTGGATTCCCTATCACAGACATTTTAGAATTTTCTAGAAACTCAGTCATTCTATCCCATGGCTCCATCACTCTCAGCAATGTACCATATCTGCTACTTCACAGCAATGTTGATGTTATCAGATGAGAATTATAGCTGTGCCCATTCCTTATCTTGTCTACACTTACCTCTGTGGAAGCGGTGTCTCTTCACCTTTCAGGTCAGATTCCCCCTCAGCTCTGGATCTTATCACTTACCTCTTCCTCTTCATTAACTTTGCTCTAGCAGTTCTCTCCTGTTCCTGTATCTTCAACCTTTTCTTTACCACTGCTTTTTCCCTTCACCATAGCAATTTACCCATCTCTCCTACCTAAGCAACTCACACTTATCAAAAACCACATCCCGCTGACATCTCCTTTGGCCAACAATTCTCTGCTTCCTTCACCTACAAACCATTTGAGAGTACACTCAGCTATTATTGACTCTACTTCTTCACCACCCACTCTTTTCTCAATCAACCACAGCCTGGCTGCTGCCTTCACTACTCCACACATGACCTTGAAGCAGATAAACCAAATGGATCTGTCTATGGCCCATTTTTCTTGACCTCTCTACAGTATCTGATGCTTTGTGTACTTCCTATCTCTTGAAGTTTCTCTTTCCTTTGCTACTAGGACAGAACATTTTCCCACTTTTCCTATTTTACCATTCATTTTTTTTTCTGTTTCCTTTTCAAGTTAATAAGAACAATAATAGTAAATATTTCTTGAGTATTCAGTATTTGCCATGCTGCATCATCCATTTTTTGCATATATATTTTTACTTGATACATACAACCTGGGAGGAAGGTGCTGTTATTATTCTCATTTTTCAGATGAGGAAACCAAAATAGAGGTGTCTAAATGACTTGTTCAAATCACTCAGCTGCTAATAAGCTGAGTTGGGATTTGAATTCAGACATTGTGGCTCTAGAGAGGGGACATAACCACCACAGTCACTACTCTTCCCAGCCCCTAAAAATTTTTTTCCTGGGGTTTCAGCCTGTCTTCCTCCCTTTTCATCCTACATACTCTTTCCAAATGATCTTGTCACTTGCTCCTATATTCGATTAACTCTTGATGCTGTATTTCAGGCCAGAAGATGAGAAACCCAAATAGAGTTATCATAAAAGGACACTTCCCCTGGCCTTTCCTTTACCTTAATTTCTTCGTGTGCAAAATGGGAATAATAATAGTACCTACCTCGTAGGGTGGTATGTAGTAAGCAAATGTACGTACAAAGCTGATCTACCTTCGTAGCCATCTGGTTACTCTCCTACATCTCTACTTGAATGTCTGACAGAATTCTCACACTCAGCATGTACTAAAGTGAACTCACCATGCCCCAAGTGTTTCGATATTGGTGACTATCCCTTTTCATCCACCCAGTTGCCCTATGGGTAATCTTTTCCTCCTTTTTGGTCCTGCATATAACCTATCTCCAAGTCGACTCCTATTGATTCTAATACTTAAATTGACTCCATTGCCTGAATTTCAGCTCCTTATTTCTTGCATCTATTTTTTGCATCTGAACACTTGCAGTGTTTTCCTACCTGGAATCCCTGCCTCTACTTTTTAGAGCTCTGAAAGATTATCGGGGGGTAAAAAAAAGATGTTTATTCTGCTCTGCCTAAAATTCTTCCACGGCTTCCCAAAGCTTTCAGGATAAGGTTTAAATTTCTTAGCATATTAAGTCTTTTTCCTTATATTCTCCTTGCTTCCCTCCTTTGCCTTCTTTTTTCCACTCTCCTGACTTTTTGCCCCCATAACAGGAAACTGTTGGCAGTCCCTCAAATACCAGGTCTCTCAAAGCTCATTGCATTTGTCAATGCCGCTTCTTGATCTGGCTGACTCCCCCTTGTGTTTAAAGACTCAGCTCGGGTGTCATCTCTTGCAGAAATGTTTTTTCCTGATGCCCATGGTGTAGTTTGGTTCTTCCTCCGAATTTCCACAGCACATGATGCATACTTCTGCCAATCAATTAACACCCTACATCATGGTTCTTAACTTCGCTTTGCCCCCAAACACCTAAAGCCAGAGTTGGTAAACTATGGCTCATGGACCAAATCCAGCCTACCACCTGTTTTGGTAAATAAAGTTTTATTGGAACACAGGCATGCTCATTCATGTATGTATTCTCCATGGCTGCTTTTGCACTACAAGAGCAGAGTTGAATAGTTGTGACAGAGTCCACACAGTCCACACAGCCAAAATATTTGTTATCTGGCCCTTTGCAGAAAATATTTGCAGACCTCTGACCTTACATCAATTACTGTGCATCACTGTAGCCAGATTCTTAGTTAACGAGCCCATGCCTGGTGGGAGGAAGTGGACCAAGATCTTGCAGAGGATGAGTGGCAAGGGAGAGAGGTAGTTGGATGATTCAGATACACACTGTAGGGAATCATGTTTCCACTCCACCCCACTGAGAATTTTGTAATGATCCATGTCCATACATGTGTCCTTATGAACACCTCCTAGAGTGACATAAGGCAGGAACTGTGTCTTTTTCATCTTTGTGTCTTTCATGCCTAGCATGATAACAACCTATTAGAAGTAAAAAGAAAAAAAAGGCAAGCTTGAGCAGAAAGAATTTTTTGAGGGATCCTGGGATATACTCATAGAATCTGAGAAAGAGATGAACACCCAGTCTTTGAGAAAGGCACAACAATGAAGCAGATATATGACTGCCATCAGGATCTATCTCTGTCTCACGTGTCTGCTGTTTTTCATTGTATCGGCTTCATTTTCCCCTTTCACTGTGGACTTCCTCTAGCTGGCAAAAATCATGGCCCATCACAGCTCCTGAATTTTTCATCTTACAGTTTTCAGCCATTGACCAGACCTTATCTTGATTTTCTTTTAGTCCCAAATCTCAAAATACTAAGTCAGTTGACCAATGCTTGTGGTCAGAAAGTAGGTATCAGGTAAGAAAATGGAAGTTTTAGTGGTATGTATAGATAGACTGGAGAGAGGGGAAGATCCAAAAAGAAAAGTGATATTGTTCTAAGAAGTGGTGCTGGATTGATAAAGCAATAAATGCCCTCTAGAGTAGCTCCTGGTAGGTCACCCCAGAGCAATACCTGGTAAATGCTCTCCATGGTAGCGCATAAGAGGTACTTAAGCAATATATGTTGACTTAATAAAAAAATGACTGAGTGAAATGAATAAAGGAGTTAACCTCTTTGAGTCTCCTCTTCTCTGTAAGATGAGAATAGCACTTACCTTACAGGCTTATGTTGAGAATAAAGCACTTATGCAATGCTTGGCAGATAATAGACACTAGGTAAATGCTATCTAAATTTCTAATCCCTCATCTGGCTTGGAATTGGAAGAGAGATTTAGGGGGAATTTATCATGGCAGATCATCTTTTAAAATTTCATCAGCATGATGATCTGATAAAATCTCTATCAATCTCTATGCCCCATCTTGTCCCCTAATCATTCTTAAGTCAACATAAATAAAGCCCAGGACGCTCCCTTGGCTCAGGCTGAGTTGCCACATTCCCTAAGGGAAACTCTAGGGCATCACAGGATGAAGCCCTCATTTGCATCAATAAGAGACTATATTCATTTGTTCAGAAGACCAACAGAAACTCAAGGTTAAGAACAAGGTTAATGTCTATTCTTCCATGAGCTAAGACCCACTCTTTTTTTTTTTTTTAATTTTTATTTATTTATTTTTCCCCCCCAAAGCCCCAGTAGATAGTTGTATGTCATAGTTGCACAGCCTTCTAGTTGCTGTATGTGGGACGTGGCCTCAGCATGGCCAGAGAAGCGGTGTGTCGGTGCGCACCGGGGATCCGAACCTGGGCCACCAGCAGCGGAGCGCGTGCACTTAACCGCTAAGCCATGGGGCCGGCCCTAAGACCTACTCTTACCTGTTCACCAAACTAGCTCACACAACATACACCCGAACTATTGATTCTTGCACTTTCTTGAATGTGCCTTCTCTCTTGAGTCACATTTACTCTTCATCTCATATTAAAGTGCCTTCTTCTGCCCTGTGACCATCACCTGCATAGCTCTTCAACCTTCAGTATCTGCGCTGGCTCTATAACTTTTTGAACCATCCCCGTCCACCCCCAGAAATCATAAAACAACTTTTTCCCAGACCTGGTACAGAGTATTTCTGCTCAAGCCAGTACCTGGGACTCTCATCTCCTCTCTCAATTTCCCCTAGCAAACTGATCTTCTAAACCCATCCTGGGTAATACTAAAGAAGATTTCTGACGAATGAAAATTTGTCTCCATTGATAAATGCTTTGTAGAAACCATTTGTAGAGTACAGAGCTCTCAACAACTCTATACCGGAGGGATGATCTAATCTGTACTTA